>NW_016108055.1:448228-528536 GCF_001604975.1 Cebus imitator
AAAAAAAAAAAAAAAAAGAAGAAAAGGAGATATTACAATGCATACAACACAAATAAAAAAGATCGTAAGAGACTATTGTGAACAATTATATGCCAATAAATTGGATAACCTGGAAGAAATGGATAAACTCCTTGAAACATAAAACCTATCAAGATTAAATTATAAAGAAATAAACAATTGAAACAGACCAATAGTAAGATGATTGACTCAGTAATATAGTTTTCCATCAAAGAAAAGCCTCGGACCTAATAGTTTTACTGCTGAGTTCTACCAAACAGTTAAAGAAGAACTGATACTAATTGTACTAAAAGAAGTCCAAAAAGTTTAAGAGGAGAGAACACTTCCAAACTCATTCTCTGAGACCAGCATCACCCTGATACCAAAGCCAAACAAGGACACTACAAAAAAAGAAAACTATCGGCCAATATTCCTGATGAACATAGATGCAAAAATTATGAATGAAGTTTTAGCAAACCAAATCCAATGGCACATTAAAAAGAGCATTCTACATCAAGGGGGATTCATCATACATAAATCAATAAATATAATATATACATTAGCACAATGAAGGAAAAACTAATATGATCACTTCAATAGAAGTAGAAAAAGCATTTGACAAAATTCCACATTCTTTCATAATAAAAACCATCAATAAGTTAGGTATAGAGAGTATGTACCTCAACACAATAAAGGCCATATATTACAAACTCAGCACTACCATACTCAACAAGGAAAAACTGAAAGCTTTTTCTGTAATATCTGGAAGAAGGTAAAGAGACCCACTCTCATCATTTTGATTTAAAATAGCACTGGAAGACTTAGCCAGAGCAATTAGGAAAAAGAAAGAAATGAAAGGCCTACAAATTAGAAAGAAAGATGTTAAATTGCCCGTTTGAAGATGACTTGATTTTATATCTAGAAAACCCTAAACACTCCACCAAATAACTGTTAGGACTAATAAATGAATTCGGTAAAGCTGCAGGTTACAAAATCAAGAGACAAAAGTTAGTAATGTTTCTGTACACTAACAACAAACTACCTGTAAAAGAAATCAAGAAAAAAGAAAACACATTTAAAACAGCTACCAATATTTTTTAAATACTGAGGAATAAATTTAACCAATGAGTTGAAAGTTCCTTACACTAAAAACTATAAAACCTTGATGAAAGAAATTGAAGAAGACACAAATAAAGGGGAAGACATCCCATGTTCACAGATTGAAATAATAATATCATTGCTGGGTGCAGTGGCTCAAGCCTGTAATCCCAGCACTTTGAGAGGCCATAGTGAGTGAATTACTTGAGGCCAAAGTTGGAAAACAGCCTGGAAAACATGGCAAAAACTCATCTTTACTAAAAATACAAAAATTAGGCAGGCATGGTGGTGTATGCCTATAATCCCAGCTACTTGGGAGGCTGAAGCACAAGAATTGCTTGAACCTGGGAGGCAGAAATTACAGTGAGCTGAGATGGTGCCACTGTACTCCAGCCTGGGTGATAGAGTGAGATCTAATCTCCAAACAGCAACAACAACAACAACAAACAATTAATATTTTTAAAATGTCCCCACTACCCAGAGAAATCTAGAGATTTAATGTAATCTTTATCAAAATAACAACAATATTCTTCACAGAAATTGAAGAAAATCCTAAAATTTGTATGGAACAATAAAAAACTTCAAACAGCCCCCCCGCCCAAAATTGATAGAACAGAATAAAGCTTTAGTCATTATACTACCTGACTTTAAACTGTACTACAAAGCTATAGTAGACAAAACAGCATGATATTAGCATAGAAAGAGACAGACACGTAGACCATAGACTAGAACAGAGAATCAAGAAGCAAGACAATGAATAACCAAATTGAAAAATGAGCAAAGAACTTGAATAGACATTCTTCAAAGAAGACATAAAAATTACCAATAGGTATTTGAAAAAGTGCTCAACATTGCTAATCACCAGAAAAATGCAAATTAGAACCAGAACAAAATATCACTTCATACTACTTAGAATTTGGTATTATTAAAAAGACAAAAGATAACAATTATTAGAGAGTACATGGAGAAAAAGGATTCCTTGAACACTGTTGATAAGAATGCAAATTAGTACAAACATTGTAGAATGCAGTTTCCTCAAAAAATTTAAAATAGTACTACCTTATAATTCTGCAATCCCACTTCTGGGTATATATCCATAGGAAATGAAATCAGTATCTCAAAGAAATTCTGTGCTGCCATGTTTATTGTAGCATTATTCTAAGATATAGAATATAGATTCAACCTAAGTGTCCATCAACAAACTAATGGAAAGCTAAGGTATAGATTCAACCTAAGTGTCTACCAACAAACTAATGGAAGAAGAAAATGTGGTTTATACATACACAATGAAATACTATTCAGCCATGCAAAATAAGGAAATCGTGCTATTTGTGACAACACTGATGAACCTGGAGGACATTATGTTATGTGAAATAAAGCAGACACAGAAAAATATGTATTACATGAACTCACTGACATATGGAATCTTACAAAGTGGATCTCAGAGAACTAGAGAATAATATGGTGGTTATCAGCGCTTGGGGCTGTTTGATGAGGGAGGAGGCTTGGTTGTTTATCAAAGGCTGTAAATTTCAGTTAAATAGGAGGAAGAAGTTCAGGAGATCTATTGCAAAATACAGTAATTACAACCAATAAAAATATATTATATTCTTGTAAAATGCTAAGAAAATGGATATCATCACAAATGTAACTATGTGAGGTAATGTATACATTAATCAGCTATATTAATTCATTCCACAATGTAAATTACTTCAAAACACCATGGTGTACACAGTAAATACATTCAATTTTATCTGTCCATTAGAAAATAAACAAATATAGAAATAGCAATTATCACCCATAAGTTGTTGGATGACATACATTAGTACATAAGTGCAAAAATTAAGATGAAACAAGGGAGAAATTATTATGCATATAAATAAATACAATGTTGACAAATTTAAAGTTTATATTATTTTCTTAGAATTATTGTTAAGTTGAGGTGCAATTTTAAAACACTAAAACATTTTAATGTTTAATCTTGTGAAATTAAATATAAATTTATGCTTATTTCAAAACAAGTCTAGCAAGATGTTTTACAGCAGCTTAATTCATTATGCTATCAGTGCTCAAAAACAAAAACAACTAAAAGCTAGAAACTACACCAAGCATCCCCTTGACTTCAAGTAGTGAAATTGAAGTAAAGGTTAATGATATTTCAAACCTTCTTTTTCTTCTTTCTTATATTATTTTACTGTCTTAGCCATTTAGCATTTAGTATTCATGAAGGTGTGTGAACATTAATTTTGGTTTTTATGTACTTGCCTCAGACATACTTAAACTGAAATAGTTTGATTACCACAAGAAGTATAAGGTAATAAAATCATACTGCTGCTTCTTTTAGTACAACTTGATTTTACCAATCTTTAGCCTTAAGTTTTATTTGCTGGACTTTAGTAACCTCAAATGTGCACATATATGAAATAGAATCTTTCAGCCTAGGTCCTGAGTCCTAGTGTAAGTTGTTGGGTGAGGTAAGGTAGTCTAGTATGACTATAGTAATAGGAAAGCTATTACTATAAGCAACTGGAATGAAGTGGCCCAAAGGATGGGTTCTAGATTAAAAATGATTAGTTGGTTTCTCTTCAGATCTAAGTCTGAGCCTGTAATTTCAGATCCAAGCAGTCTCTCAGAACTGGAAGCTACAACAATTCAAAAACATATCTTCTATAAATAAACCTTTAGGAATTTAGAATCTTTTAAGGCAAGAAACTGTAGAGAGATTCACCTGACATCTTCAACCACAACATAAACACACACACACAAATACACACACACACACACACACACACACACAGAGAGAGAGAGAGAGAGAGAGAGAGAGAGAAGACAGAGAGACAGAGAGACAAGTTGGGCACTACTGAGATAGACATGTCTTTAGGCTCATTATCTAATATAGGATACCTATGCCAGTCTTAAAAGCATAGAGTTCTGCAGATTACAAAATGTTTCTAAATGTCCTAATGTACTTTCCCACTTGACACTCATAAAATATCATATAAAAATCTCCACTTAATTTGGGGTGATGCTGGAACAATCTACCTTTATCATTTAAGGTTTTTATTCATTTATTTGTTCATTTATTTAACAAATATTGATTGAATGTTTACCATGTTTCAAGTACTCTACTGAGTACTGAAAAAAAAAAAAAATAGAGCGGTGCCAGAAATAAATGTTGCTTTAGCATCCTGGGTGTTAAGATCCAGACAATACGCAATACATACAGCCAGAGAGCTTTCCACGTGTGAGTCAGGAAAGATATCTTTGACCAAGTGATTCTTCAGAAAAGACCTTACCTGAGTGGCCAGGGGGCATTGAGGAAGGGCAGAGGGAATCCAAAAGGTAGAATATCTCTTTTCTCTTGAAAAGACTAACTGTATTTAGCCTTCATTTTCACTTGTTCTAATACATTCACAATGATTACAAATAAAGATATAAAAAAGAAAACATGAGGGCAAGGTGAAAGCTGGCATTCTTTATGGTCTTCTTGCTATTTAAAGGGCTCATTCCTGTGGGTTTGACTTGAAACAGATGGTATGTAGTAGTGACTTCATGAGATAAGTGCTCCTCCCCAAGTTAGGATTTGTGGCTGAGTCTTTCTCTCAGGAAAAGTATTTACCAAAGAATAAAATCAATTTCTTATATATTAGCATTTCTTAAGCTTGTAACATTTTATATATCTGTGATTCAGTATTAGTATTTATGATCTGTGATATGGTTATGCTATCAATTCATTTAGTACTTTACTTCTGGCATATCTTAAACAGCACTACTGTATAATTGCTTTTTGCTTTCCCATTTGTTTTTTTCCTGTAAAAGAAAAATGACTGAGAATATTAACAAGCCAGCTGTTAGCACTTCCTTGATATTTCCCTATGGTCTGCTCCATTAGATGGGCTAAGTTCTTAATAACCATTGGATTTGTTAATTATTGGTAAACAGTGCTCTATGAATGTTGGATAATGGATTCATTTTATGCATTTATTTTTACAAGGCAATTTGGGGGTTTTCTTTATTAGGTTTTTAAAAATATTCCCGAAAGCATAATTCAGATTTTCTAACTTTCAGTCAAATTAAATAAAACAATACTTTCCTTTAGTTGTACAGCTAAAGCAGATACAATTTCCAGTTTTTATTTAAGAGTTTATTTCAAATGATCTCAGGTCGTATTCTCTATACTTAGCACTATGGAAGAAAATAATATAAAAGGCTATTGCATTTTATTCCATTATTAATTTACTTAGGTTCTACTTTATACCAGGTTTTGTGTTAGGCTTTATGGAGATGAAAGCAATGGTAATGATGGAGTAAATTTCACCCTAGAGACTCCTAACAGTTGACACTTTCAAATAAAGTTCAAGGGCATTTGGCATGGCATTTGCTTTTCTATAGGACACAAAGACAAGCCCCAGTAAATTGCACTACAAAAAGTCAACAAATGCCTAATTCCATTGTCCTTGGTGATTGCCCAACTCTGGGACAGATCAATTTATGTCTTTACAGCCCCATCATAGGAGATACCCATGAGGAAACCAAGAGACAAAGATCTGTATGTTTATCCCTAAGACAGAGAGATAGTAGGAATAATGCATTTCACCAGAAGTATTTTTAAAAAAGAAGAAAAACTCTCCCGCCAAGTGTGCTCATTCAGAAAAAATTTTCGGCTGAACTCTATCAAGTCTAGTGGTACCTGCTGAATAGCACTAAGATCAGACATCTTGGTGAGTTCATCCTCTCCCCGTAAGGCAATCATGAAGTATGTGAAAAATGAAACACAGAGAGCAAAATATACTGAGGAAACTTAATAAGCTTTGGGGGCTTTCAGGATCCTCAGATCACATTTCTAATTTATCTATCTAAGGCAGAGACGAGTTTTATTCATATTTCTTACAAAGGTAGAAGCATAAATAAGATGCAAACTGCTTTACAATGTGCTTAACTAACAATCATTTTCTAGAATTGATTCTTAAAAACCCACCCAGTCAGTTCCAAGAACATCCTAAAGAAGTTGACCACTTCCCTAATTGAAAATTTTACAAGGCAATAGATTTCCCTCCGCCTCTCTGCATGTATAGGTCCATGGAGGACAACAAACTGAAATGATCCTCCCTCCTGGAACCAATATGGAGCCAATGTGAAGTGCAGGCATATCCCCTGAGTCCTAAATGGCCTTCAACAGACATGTCCTAATGAAGCAAAGTTAAAAATTGGTAATAAATTAATAAGAATGTGCCTCTTAGTGACAATCATCCATCCATTTCCTCTTAGAGCACCTTTTAATTATTGTTACTAATGACAGAGTTTGGGGTCATTGATTTCATAAAAAAAGAAAACTTTTCTGCTCTCAAGTCAGTAATGTATAGCCTCTGCATTCTTCAAACTTGGAATAACCAATACTTACTACTTATGGTTGTCTCTTTTAAATACTGGGCAATGACAGTGCTTCAGTAGTCTGAAAACCCACTTCCTAAGTTTTTTTCTTGCATCAGAAGGATACTTTCATTTAGGGCTGCTCATCATTAGATGTAGTAATGACAAGAGTATGGTTCTCTATACACATTCTTTGTCTTCATAGGGTGCCATAATAACCCGTAAAGTATCATGGGCATTAAAAAAAAACAATAAACCACAATGCCTGTTTTTTCCATTCTGCATTTTTCTGTTAACTGGGTTTATACCAACTTAAGCAGAGAAACATCCAGCTGCTTATTGGTGATCTTCACAGCTGCTAAATAATGCAGGCTCTTAAATATCTCTAAGAAGCTGTAAGATGTGCTTAGGAGTTTGTCACAGTGACATATGTTGGCAGCAATTTTATTTCTCAAAGAACCATGGAGTTGAGAACTGTATGCACTGTAACTTTCCCTTTCTCCCTTTTCTTCTATACTCATGACATCTTCCAAATGGGGTGAGTCTCTAGTATTACCTCTGCTGGAATATAATTTACCAGTTTGGAAACTGAAAACATGTTTCAAAGTAAATGAAGAGCAATTAACATGAGTCAATAATTCATCACTTTTTTATAGGCAACAAAACTAACTGAGGAATAGAAGTTAAGAACATCATGCTGAACAGCAACAAAGCATGGGACAGAAGCCATTGTTCCAGAGCTCTCTGCTTGGCCATCTGTGGAAAACTCATACCTGTTGCTGTCCTATTCTTTCCTCCCAGCCACCAAATTAATATGGTCTCTCCTTTGTCCTGAAACTTCCAGCTTTAAAAGCGGTGGAGAGATAAAAAGAGTTGAGCATATTTTCTAGTGACTTATGAGAAACTGTGAACTTCATCACTTTTCTGATTACTATTCCAACTTTAGTTTGCTCCTTTCTGGTTAATAAAGGACGAAGAAATTACAGGCAGTGCTAGAAAGCTCATGACTAGGAAAATAAGGATAACTATATATGTGTGTGTGTGTGTGTGTGTGTATATATATATATATATATATACACACATATATATATGAGATACACACAAATACACGTATATGTGCTTTTTTACATGTACACAGAAAAGTATATATGTGTGTGTATGTATAAACACACATATATTCATATATATACACACATATATATATAAATGAAGGCTTTTATTGAGCTGTACTTTTTCACAATTTTTCCTACAATAGTACATTTTTTACCCTTCAAGACTGTGAATACAAGATAGATTATTTAGTAGATAATATCAAAAGAATTTTTAAATACAATCTTGAGTGGAGGGAGATTGTAGGTCTGTATGCACCACTGTCTATAGTGATTATTCCTGGCAGGACAAAATATTGATCCCAGTCCAATGTGAAAATTTCCCAACAGAATAAAAGTTAGAATTTAATACAGGCAGCAAACTCTTGATTCAGCAAGCTGTCCATTGGATGAAAGATTTACAGAATGAAGTACATCAACAGTCAACATGTTTAGGGCACCCTTTCCAGTCCGCTTCACCATAAGCTCAGCAAGATTCAGCCACATCTTCTCATTTACACTTATTCTCATCTTCAGTTTAAAATTGAAAAGTAAACAACTCAAGTTTCTCAGAGGCCTTTTCAAAAACTGTACCCTCATCTGAATTAGAACCATTTTTACAATGTTTTCTAACAAGCTAATGCAGCCCCTGTAAGGAGAAATCCTTTGAGGAACAAAAGAAAACACAATCAGATACATACAGCCAGTCTCAAAAGTATCATTGACAGTGAAGTTGTTCATCAAAATGTCTTTCAACTGGATAAAAGGAAAGAGAATCCACGCAGATGATAGTAAGCCCCATGTTACTCTTTCTCCTTGATAAGGTCAGAATATTTCATTGCCAGCAGTTTCTATGAGGTTGGGGAAAGATGCATTCATTGATTCGTATATTCATGTGTTTTAAAGAACACATTTTAAAAAATTTTTTAATGTTGTAATTTAATTTTCCACAAGTTATAGAAGTCTTGATTAGAAATCCATAAATTTAAGGAACTGTTGTTTGAATGTTAAATTAGTAGTAACTATTAGAAGGACTGCCTGAATTAATTATGCGGGGTTTGTCCTGTCCTATAGATTGTTAGCTAGATTTTGATTTGGTTTCATCGTTATTTGTACCACCCAGAAGAACAAAGAACTGTCTATTGCTACTGTATGTTTTGTTTCATTGTGACATTTATCTCTTGGCGATAGGTAAAAAGCAATAACTTTACTCATGTGGTCCAGAATTAAGAGGCAAAACTATAAGAAGATATAGCTCATACACGACGTTGCTTATTCAATTCTGTGATAAAAACATAGTTGACAATATAGTTTTTATTCTATGCTTTGTTGCATGATATCTCTATGTTCTACAAAGAGAACTTGAATTGTTTTCCCTAAATCAAATCTTAATGATTTCTTAATCTTTAATATTAACAGTCATTGCTAGTCTGCCTCTGACAAGACAAGCAGCTTAAGCTCCAAATCTCAAGGTCTAAAGACCATAGCCTTTGTATAATGAGCCCCAGGAGTAGCTCAGCCTATTAAGCAAGCTGAGTCTCAAGCAAGGGCTGCTGAAAGTTGACCCGAGACTGCCAGAATTCTCCTTTGTGGGATTTTGTTTTGAGTCATAAAACTCACTTCCTTCGTGGCAAATCCAGCAGTATTTGTTAATGGTGTCTCTGCTCCATGCCATAAGCTTCACTTCACTAGAGCATTTGCTTGGGCTTCATCCAGTTGCTAATGATCATTTTCTGCTTTCCAGTCACTAATTTTTAAGAAGCACCAGTGTGATCTAGTGCAAATATACCCTCAAAGAGGTGTCGTGAGGCTTGATTTTGATTCCCATTTCTGCATTCAGGTAGCATGGAGGGAGTCATTTGATCTCTCTGAACTTCAGCTTCCTCATCTGCAAAATGGAGACAGTGGGGAATATGTTAGGTAATACCCAATGTCCCCCAACTTTAATGTTTCAGTCTGTTTGCATTAAAAGGAAAGCCTTTGTTTTTACTATTTTAATGTAACTTTTGGTTAAATGGCACACTTTTACATAATTTTTTTAAAAAGATCATTAGATCATCAGTTACCAAATTCTGGGGATAATTCTTTAAAACAATGTAAAAATATTCCTGAGTTTCACGGCATACTAGGAGACTTAAACCTGATAAAATGCTCTAAGCGTGAAAAATAATCTATTTTTACAATTCATCCCATTAAAATCTGGATTTGCTAGTTGCAATATCTTGTGTTTCGTGTTGTGTGGTTACACGTTGCTTGTTTTCCAACATCTCAAGTATCCAAAGGACCACCATTACTTTATAAATAGGGAAATTAAAACACAACTTTAAAACCTGTGGTCCTTATTCCTATTGATCTCTCTGCCAAATAATAATTGGCTACTCCCTTCTTAACACCTACTTCCCATTGCCTGTTCCTTCTTGACTTTTCATTGGATCCTCTTCCTCTGTTCACTCTTTATACGTGTTTTTTCTTCAGCTTCTATTCTAAGTTCTCCATTATAGTCCCTCTTTATATGTCCCATTAGTAATCTCTTTGATTACATGCAGATAATTTTCAGGCATTTCTTTATTTAAAAATCCTTTGACGGCAATTTTAATTACTTAACAGGTGCATGAGGTACGAACCTACCTTTCTAGAATCATTGCCTTTTTTCTCTCCACAGACACCCTATTATATAGCCTTGCTTAACTAAGTGCCATTCTCTGAGCTCTCAAGGACTTTCAAGCTTCCCTTCTTTTGCCCATGTTATTTACTCCTTTTTGAATATCCCATTCTCCTCTACCCTATGTCTTCGAACGTAGTATTCATTTTTAAAAGCATAGATTGGAGTCTCTTTTCTCTTTCTAGCCTTACCCAACACACAAAATGAATTGCTTCCTGCCTTCTACCAAGATTTCCATGAGTTACTCTAGGAAATTTTTATGCCTTCCTATGATAGACATTATATTATTTTAGTTCTGTATATGGTTAATTAATTAATCTGTATTTTGTAGAGAGGAAACAGAAATCAATTTTACTCTATTTTACCGCTATCCCTTTGAACTAACTTTGTCAAATAGTTCTTTCTTGACAATGAATTAAATCTTGAGAGCATCTCGCCATTAAAAAAAGTATTTTTCCTCATATCCATTCTGCAGTTCTGTATCTTTTAAGTGGGGCATAAGAATGATACAATGGACTTTGGGGACTTGGGGGGAAGAGTGGGAGTGGGGTGAGGAATAAAAGACAACATATATGGTGCAGTATATACTGCTGGGGTGATGAGGGCGGCAGGATCTCACAAATCACCACTAAAGAAGTTACTCATGTAACCCAATACCACCTGTACCCCAATAACTTTTGGAAACATTTTTATAATTAAATTTAAAAAATCTTTTTCATATATGAAAAAGCCCAGTGCCAAAACAACAGCAAAACCAAACAAAACAACAACAACAACAACAAAACAAAACATTTAACCTGTTATTCAATTTAAAGCTTCTCTTCTCTAATTTGGGCCTAACTCAGCCTCAGAAACCTGAGGACAGAGGGAGAGTTTATTCAGATCCTTTCTCTTCCTTGCATTCTCTCTTCCTCAATCTTCTTCCCAACCCTAGTTGCCGTTTTGGGCTCAGATTAGCAAGGGAAGGGAGGTGGGATTAGTGAAAAAGGGAGCCAAGAAAGGGAGGTGTGACTAGGTGGGGTTAGCTGCATATACTTTTCTAGTTTTAAAACATGTGGCAAGTTTAAATAAATGGTTTTTTCCTCTTGCTGAAACTTTTTGTTAGTAAATTGGAAAACATTTGTTAGCTCAGCCTGCCGTACAAAAATATCATAGACTTTATGACTTAAACACTTATTTTCTCACCTTTCTGAGGCTATAAATCCAAGATTAAGGTGCCAATTTGGTAAATTTCTGGTGAGGGTCCTCTTATTGGCTTGTAGATGGTTGCCTTCTTGCTGTGTTCTCACATGGCAGAGAGAGAGAAAGAGAGCTCTGTGGTATCTCTTTTCATATGAGCAGTAATTCCATCATGATTACTCATCATTATCTAAACCTAATTGTATCCCAAGGATCCCATTTCCAAATACCATCATATTGATGGATAGGATTTCAACATATGCATTTTGGGGAAAACAGGCTATAATATTCTGTTCCCAATCCATGCAAATTCATGTCCTTCTTGCATGTAAAATACATTCATTTTATACCAAAACCCCTACAAGTCTTACTCAACTCATTCTGGCATCAACTCTAAAATCTACAGTCTAAAGTTTTAGGTAAATATCATAGAAGTCATATATGTATGACTCAAAGTACAATTAATCCTGAGGCAAATTCCCCTTCAGCTGTAAGCCTGTGAAACCTGCAAAGTTATCTGTCTCCAAAATATAATGATGAGAGAGCCATAGGATGGGCATTCTCATTCTAAAAGAATATATAGAAAGGAAGAAAAAGGGGACAGGTCTTAAGCAAGTCCACAACCTAGTGAGGCATATTGTCAGACCTTAAGTTTCAAAAATAATCCTCTTTGGTTCCATGTCTTACCTTTGCGGCCCACTGGGGTGGCAGCATTACCCAATGGCTCTAGGCAGGGATCCCACTGCCCAAGTTTCTACAGGGTAGTGGCATCCCTAGGTCTTCGAACAGAAGTCACTCAGCCTTTAGAAACCAAGGTGGTGGTCCTAATAATCTCTGAATCATCTTCAGGATTATTTTTTCAAGAAGAGGTAGAAGCAATATACAACACATCAGCATTTTTTTTCTAATTTTCTTTAAACCCCCAATATTTAATAATGATTCTTGAGGTAAGCATGCTTGGCTTATTTAAGGAAATGAAACCAAAGTTTTCTGGCTGGAGTGTAATTAGTGAGGGAAGAGTGACAAACAATGAAATCAGAAAGGCAAGCAAGGCTGAGATCACGTAAAACATTGAGGTTATGCTGAGGACCTGAGTTTTATTCTAAATGCAATGGATAGCCATTGGAGGTCTTTAAGCAGGAAAGGAATGTGAGCAACACACTGAGATTTATCTTTTAAAGATACATCTGTAGCTGGTATACAGAAAAGTTATCATTAAAGGGGAGAATGCAGAAGCAAGAAGGCCAGATAACAGGCTACCAAGTAATTCAGACAAGAGGTATATGTGGTTTGGCTTAGAATGATAACAGCAGAGAAGAAGGGAAGGTGGTAGATAAGAGAGAACGGATTGAAAGCACAGTTGGGAGGATGTGCTAAAGGACTAAATACAGAGTACAAGGGAAGCAAGTGGTTAAGAATGACTTCTAATTCGGGGGAGAACAACTAGGTAGACAGAGGCGGTATTAACTGGTTAGCTAAGAGCAGGTTTTATTTTTATTTTTGTTGCCTGCTCTTGTTTGAGGCCAGAAGGGATTACAGGGTTCTCTTTCAACTGTGTTAAATTTGAGCTGTTTATTGGAAATTCAAGTGGATATGCCAAAAGAAAAATAAAAAGATATTTAAATTTGGAACTCAGTGTCTATGATTAGAGACAGAAATTTAGTTTTCATGGGCCCATACATGGGTTGAAAATTCAATAAATGAATGAAAATATCTATGAGAGATGGTAGAAGAAGAAGAGCAGCCAAGAGTCTGAATCTGGGACAACTGACATTGTCCCAGTTACTCACAGGATGGGGAGCCAGAAGAAACTAAGAAGAATCAGGATACATATTATTCAATGATGTTTTAACATTTAAAATATACAGGTGATGAAACAGAATTTATTATTTAGTCATATCTCGCTTCAGCACTGGTCAGTATACGAAACAGCAAGACCAAAGAGGAAACTGTCCAATTTGTAATTCAATAGGCAACTATTTGAAAGCATTTTTTTAAAGGTTGGAAAAATTCTGTAGTATTGCTGATTACTGTAGAATTGGACTTATGTATTACTCCAGCCATGATGGGCCATTGTTACATGCAAACATTAGTATGCATAGGTTAGGAGCATAGACTTTTAAAGCGCTGACCTTCACTTTGAAGCTGAGATGCTGGGTAAGTTATAGCCTCTCTGAGCCTCCATGTTTTCATCTGTTAAATGAAGATAATGATAATAGCACTGATCTCATAGGACTAATCTAAGAATTAAATTATTTGATAGATGTGAAATGCTTAGAACAGTGTCTATAATATAATAGCACTAAAATAAATATTAAAACACCTACCTATCTAGATTAATGTAAAAATATAGGATAATTTTCTAGATTCAAGCATGAATTGAATGTTCAGCTCATTATGTACTGGAAAGAACTAGTTATGAACTGGGAAGAAAACAGCTTTGTTCTACAATTCTGGCACTTACCAGAATCATGACTTTAGTAAGGTCATTTAAATCACAAGGCTCCAGTAGTCTAACTTGCAGAATGGAGAGTATAGAGATTATGATTTCTTAATGATTTTCTGTAAGTTTTATGAATTTTAAGATAAGTGCAGCAAACCACCATGGCACATGTATACCTATGAAAAAAACCTACACATTCTGCACGTGTCCCAGAACATAAACTTTAAAAATTTAAAAATAAATAATAATTTTAAATAAGAAAATAGTGAATTAAAAAAGTTTTCTTTATTTCTTATTAGACATTATTTTCTTTTTGTGTCTACTAATGGATGAAATGTACTGCAAAATGGGTTAAAAATCTTCAATCAAGTTTGTACATAATTCATCTCATTCCCAACTTTTAAGGAGCTTGAGATCATAGGATTTTATATTTTTTGTATTTATGTAGATCCCATATACTCAAGTTCTAAAATAACTCTTACTGTAAATCTATTCAAATATCATGTTTGGAAGCCAGAGGTAAGCTATTTAGGAAAATTCTAACTTTTGTTGTCTGAGGTAAAAATTTATTTTGTCTCTCACTCATTTGTAAGTTGACTTTAAAAATATATAGTGATTTCAATACCATTAGATTAAAATTGATCTACTTTCAGAGCTATTTACTTAAAATTGCACATTAAGAAAGTATATTTTTAGATCTAACATTTAAATCTAAATTCTGGTTTGATTGAGGACATATACAAAGTGTAATTAAATGTGCGAGTATTTTCATTGGACCAGAGCATTGTAACAAAAACTATTGCAACTATTACTACTTCTTTTCCCTTTTCAAGTATGTGAAAAACAAATTTAACTTAGGAAAACAACTTCAGGCATTTGACAATGCTACTTGGCTATGATCGAACATTTGGGGCACTCAGTCACCAGCCTTCTGGAGACCTGTGTCTAACTAACTACACATAGCAAAATTATTTTTTTCCTTATTAGCAATGGGACCTTTTACCTAGAGATTTCGGAACAAAAGGTAAGAAAGACAGTTAATTATAGCCTAGGCTTCACATGCAAAGTTAATGAATTTTAATGCACATCAATTAATAACTAATTGGGTTTTGTCAACTATAGATGGAGGTGTTGGGTGATGAGAAAGAAAGAGGTTCTATTTTAGCTGAAATACAACAGTCATTCTTCTATGACTTTGTCTTCCCCATTCTCCTTGTCTTTAAGTCAAAATTAAAAACAAAAATCCAAAGTTTCTAAAGAGTTTTCTGAAATTCAGAGCTTGCATGTACACATGTAAGCATTTAGAAGTATAAGAATTGTCTTTTCACATCAGATAAATACAAAACTCTCTGTAAGTTTATGTAGAATGTTGCTGTTTCAAAGCATTCTTGCATGATGTGTAGGCAAGGCATAAATTATAATTTTAATTTGTAAAATAAGGAAAGGGAGAAGAAAATGAATACAGGAAAGAGAGAAGAAGAGATGATAGAAGGTCTTAGAAGATTTAGGTCTTGGTTTCATTTCTTGGGTTGTGTAGTTCAGACAAACTAAGAACTCCATATTTAATTAATCCAGCAGTTTCCTCTCACCACAAAATAAAAAAAGGTCCAACTTTATTATACCATAAACAAAAAAAGACACACCTTCCACCTATAGTAATTAAGTCTGTGTGATGTTGCCCTAAGGATAAATATATCAATGAAAATAAACATGAAGTCCAGAAATAGGCAACATGTGGCTGATTGATTTTCAACAAAGGTATCTACATAATTTGCCAGGAGAAAGAATCAACTTGTCAACCCATAGTGCTGGAAACGGCTACACATATGTTTAGAGGAAGCAATTTAATCTTGACTCCTACATTATATCATACACAAAAATTAATTTGAAATGGATCATACACTTTAATATAAAATCTAGAACTACAAGGTGCTTACAAAAAATAAGAGAATGTTTTTTGTTATTGGAATAAAAGACTTTTTCAAGGACAAAAGAATCATAAAATTTGTAAACATAAACATTATGTTTATAAGTTATAAGGCTTAAAGTTTCATCTCATCAAAAGACACCATTAAAAAATGAAAAGGCAAGCTATAGCCATAGAGAAAATATTTGCAGTGCATCTATATGACAAAGAACTTGTATCCAAAATATGTAACTGATAAATACAAAAGCAATCCAAACAAATAATTGCTAAAAAATAAAGACAAAGGGAAAATCTTGCAACCAGAGGAACAAGACATATTACCTACAAAGAAACAATGATAAGAAGTACAGTAGATCTTTAATCAGAAAGCATTCAAGAAAGTATAATGGAGTGGTGTCTTTCAAGCACTGGTAGGGAAACATTGTCATTCTAGAATTCTATACCTAGTAAAATATTATTCAAAATTTGAGAGAAAATAAAGACTTTATTTTTAGGCAAACAAAAAACGAGGGATTAATTGTTAGAAGATATTTTTGAAAGAAATGTAGAAATGTTAGAGAATGTTCTTCAATGTAGTAAATTCTTAAAATTTTATGTTGCCTAGCATCTATTCTGAATACAAATTTAATGTTCTCATGCCAGAAGCACACAGTTTCCAGTTCTATACCACATCCAAATAGTTCAAACCAGTGGCCACAGATAAGAACTTAGAAGTGTTTCTGCCATCTAGCAGAATGGGCTCCCTGCTTTCCCACTAACTCCTTTAAATGGGCTGTTCAAGCATTTGTTCACAAACTTGAAGTAGCCTGCACCTACTCCCTCATATACATTACTAGCTGCCAAGTTCTCTCTTTATCTCTCTAGCTCTCTATCTCTTTCATTCTCTCTCTCTCTATCTGTCTAACTCTTCATTCCTGCCTTGCACAACCTGGAGACAGAGAACTGACCTCCTGATTCATCACACTCCACTTGCCCAGAATCTATACATAAAGATTTTTGTACTTGTTTCCTTTTTTGGTGTTATATTGAATTTGCATTTTCCATCTAAAGAACTAAGGGTTTCCCCAGGCTGAGAGAACACAAGGTTGGACTCACTGCCAGAATGATAGTCAGGCAGAAGTAAACTAGACGCTTGTCAGACAAGAGCCACAAGGATAACCACAAGCACGTTTCCTGTGTGAAGGAAACCCTCATCAAAAGTTGGACAAGTAAGTGTTATTAGATTATCTACCAGGTTAAAAAAAAAAAGTATCCAATGAAAGGCACATCATGAACACTCACATACAACAATCCTTCTGTTAAAGCAGGGTTGCTAGTCATTCTGCTACTGGAACTTGAATTTAGAAGGGGACTCTTAAAATATTTAGGCAGAGGAGTGTAATATAATAAATTTGGGTTTACCCTAAGAAATTACTGGAAATATAATCAATTAAAGTAAATTAATTTATGAGGTTCTTGATTTTAATTACTCTGATTGTAATTGTTTGCAGCAAAAATTATAATTATGTATTGTGTATTTATAGTATATATAAAATTATGTGATACCAGTACCATAAAGAATGAAAGGAAAGAATTAGGAATATAATGGTATATCCCATGTCATTTGCATATGAATCTGGTATAATGTTATTCGAACACAAACTCCAAGAACAACTACTATTTTTTAGGAAAATATAAATAATAGCTCAGTAGAAAAGAGAAAATGAAATCATTTTTTTAAAAGTACAAGCCCAGAAAAGGCAAAAAATAAAGAGCATTAAAAATAAAGAACAAATGGTGCTAATAACAAACAGCTATCAAGATGATATGTTTTGATGAAAACTTATCAGTAATCACTGTAAATATGAATAGTATAAACACAATTTAAAAGAGAAAGATTTTCAGATTGATTAGAAAAGCATGACCTGCGGGAATTACCACAGTAAGATGGCAGAATAGGAAGTTCCAGTTTATGTCTCTTACACAAAACAATTTAATAACTACCACCCAACAAAAATACGTCTGGTAGAATGCTGGATTACAATGAAGAAACTGCAGCACCCAGTGAAGCACAAAAACTAAGAATGGCTGCATAGAGAAGAATAGGAAACATTTTATCTGCATAAGACCTTCCTCAGCCCAGCACAATTTGTCACATAGATTAATCCTGTTGGCCACAATCTCCCCCTATGAATGAAAGAAAGGGCAAAAGGTTTGCAGAAGACTTAGCCACTCCACTGCACCCCCCGAGAGCCAGAGTCACTGCATTCCCTCCGCTACCCCATAGCTTTTATACTCCTTTTAGCTCCAGTGTCGTCATACCTATCTGTAGGAAAAGACCTTTCCCCACTGAAGCCAATCCATAAATCTGAAAGAGGTGACTGCTTCTTCATATGTGCATAAATCAACACAAATCTACATGAAAATCAAGAAAATACAATAGTACCAGAAAACAAAAACCACAATGAATTTCCAGTAACTAACCCCAAAGAAATTAAGATGTATAAATTTCCAAAGAGTTCAAAATTTCCAAAAGAGTTGTTTTAGAGAAGTTCAGTTAGCTATAAGAGAATAGAGATAGGCAAATCAATACAATCAGGAAACAGTACATGCATAAAATTAAAAATTTAATAAAAAATTAGAAATTATTTAAAAAGGACAGATATTCTGGAGCAGTAAAATACAATGAATGAAATGAAAAATGCAATAGAGCACCTCAAGAACAACCAATCAAGTAGAAAAAATAATCTTCAAATTAGAAGATATAATTTGAAATTATCCAGTCAGAGAAGAAAAAAAAATTTTAAAAAGTGAATAAAGCCTATGGCATTTATGGAAAATTATTAACTGAACTAAAATATGCATTCTAAGAATTCAAGAGGGAGAGGAGAAGTATAGAGAGACAGAAAGCTTATATTAAAAAACGTTGTATGGAAAGTTCCCAGATTTAGGGAAATTTGAATCAGTGATCAAAAACATCCCTAGAAAGAAAAGCCCAAGACTAGATGATTTCATAGGTGAATTCTACCAAACACTCAGAAAAACTAGTAACAATTATTTTATACTCTTCCAAAAACTGGAACAAGAAACATCACCAAACTCATGTTATGAGACCAGTATTATCCTAGCACCAAAACCACAAAAAGTCACCATAAGAAAATAAAACTACAGGCTAACATTCTTGATGAACATATATGCAAAATTCACAATGAAATACTAGCAAACTAAGTTCAACAGCACTATAAAAAATCAGAATCCACAACCAAGCGGGATTTATCCTTGAAAAGCAAGAATGAGTCAATATATGCAGATTGATAATTCTGATACATCACATTAACATAATGAAAAGGAAAAAAATCACATTTCACAAAGTTTAACAGTAATCCATGATTATTAAAATTCTCAAAAAAATAGGTGTAGAAGAAATTACCTTAACACATTATAGGCTATATATGAAAAGCCCATAGATAACATTATAATTAAAGAAGCAAAACTGAAAACTTTCCCACTAAGATCCAGTACAATGCAAGGATGACCACTCTTGCAACAAGCAGGAAGATTGAAATGTAAAAAAAATTGCCAACAAAAAACAGTCTAGGACCAGAGATTCACAGCTAAATTCTGTCAGACATTCAAAGGACTCATACCAATCCTACTGACACTATCCTAAGAACAGAGAGTGTGGGAATCCTCCCTAAATCATTCTATGGAGCCAGTATCTCTTTAATACCAAAATCAGGAAAGGACATAACAACAACAACAACAAAATAACTACAGACAAATATTGCTGACAAACGTAGATGCAAAATTCTTCAACAAAGTGGCAGGTAACTGAATCCAACAGCATATCAAAAAAATAATAAACCAAGATCAAGGGACTTTCATCAAGGATGCAGAGATGGTTTAACATATACAAGTCAATAAATGTGATACACCACAGAAACAGAATTAAAAACAAAAATGACATGATCATCTCAATAGATACATAAAAAGCACTTGACAAAATCTGGCATCCTTTTATGATTAAAACCTTCAGCAAAATTGGCATAAAAGAGGCATAACTTAAGATAATAAAAGCCATCTATGACAAACCCACAGCCAACATTATGTTGAATGGGGAAAAGTTGAAGGCATTGAGAACTGGAACAAACAAGGATGCCCACTGTCACTGCTTCTATTCAATATAGTACTGGAGGGCCTAGCCAAAGCAATCAGACAAGAGAAAGAAGTAAAGGGCATAAAAATTGAAAGGAAAAAAAAAAAAAATCTCCATTTGCAGATTACATGATCACATGTGTAAAGCATCCCAAAGAAATCACAAGAAAGCTACTAAAGCTAATAAATGAAATTTTATAAAAAAAAAAAAAAAAAAAAAGGAAGCCAAACTGTTACTGTTCACTCACCCAAAAACCTCTTAGATCTGATAAATGAATTCAGTAAAGTTTCTGGATATAAAATCAATATGCATAAATCTATGGCACTGCTATACACCAGCAGTTACCAAGCTGAAAATCAAATCAAGAACTCAAGCCATTTCACAATAACTGCAAAAAAAAATAATAAAAGTTAATATACCTAACCAAGGTGTGGTGAAAGACCTCTATGAGGAAAACTACAAAACACTGCTGAAAGAAATCACAGATGACACAAACAAATGAAAACACATCTCTTGCTCATAGATGGGTAGAATCAATGTTGTGAAAATGACCATTCTGCCAAAAGCAATCTATAAATTCAATGCAATTTCTATCAAAATACCACCATCATTCTTCACAGAACTAGCAAAAACTATCCTAAAATTCATTTGGAACCAAAAAAGAGCCTGCATAGCCAAAACAAAAGACTAAGCAAACAGAACAATTTTGAAGGCATCACATTACCCCACTTCAAACTATACTACAAGGCTATAGTTACCAAAACAGCATGGTACTGATATAAAAATAGATAAAGACCAATGGAACAGGATAGAGAGCCCAGAAATAGAGCCAGATACAGCCAACTGATCTTCAACAACACAAATAAAAACATAAAGTGGGGAAAGAACATACTATTCAACAAATGGTGTTAGAATAATTGACAAGTCACATGTAGGAGAATGAAACTAGGTCCTCTTCTCCCACCTTATACAAAAATCAACTCAAGATCTGTCAAAGACTTAAATCTAAGACCTGAAACCATAAAAATTCTAGAAGATAACATTGGAAAAACCCTACTTAGACATTGGCTTAAACAAAATGTTCATGACCAAGAACCTGAAGGCAAGTGCAACAAAAAGAAAGAAAAGTAGGTGGGACTTAATTAAACTAAAAAGCTGCACAGCAAAAGAAATAATCAGCAGGGTAAACAGACAAACCACAGTATGAGTGAAAATCTTTCCAAACTATTCATGTGGCAAAAGACTTATCCAGAATCTGCAAGGAACTCAATTCAGAAAGAAATAAAACAACAATTCAATCAAAAATTGGGCTAAGAACATGAATACACAACTCTCAGAAGATATACATATGGCCAACAAACATACAAAATAAAAAAGCTCAATATCACTAATAATCATGTGAATGCAAATCAAAACCACAATATGATACCACCTTACACCTGCAAGAATGACCATATTTAAAAACTCAAAAAATAATAGATGTTAGCATGGATGTGGTGTAAAGAGAACACTTTTACACTGCTGGTGGGAATGTAAACTAGTATAACCACCATGGAAAACAGTATGGAGATTCCTTAAAGAACTAAAAGTAGATCTACCATTTTACCTAACAATCTTACCACTGGGAATCTAGCCAGAGGGAAAGAAGTCATTATATGAAAAAGGCACTTGTACACACATGTTTATAGCAGCACAATTCACAATTGGAAAAATATGGAACCAGTCCAAATGTCCATCAATCAGCAAGTAGATAAAGAAAATGTGGTAAACATATACCAGGGAAAACTACTCAGCCATATAAATAAATGAAATAATGGCATCTACAGCCACCTGGATGGAGTTGGCAACCACTACTCTATGTGAAGTAACTCAGGACTGGGAAACGAAACATATGTTCTCACTTTTAAGTGGGAGCTAAGCTAGAAAGACATAAAGACATAAGAATGGTATAACGGACTTTGAGGACTTGGGGGAAAGGGTGGGAAGGGGGTAAGGGATAAAATACTACACATTGGGTACAGCATGCACTGCTCAGGTGATGGGTGCACCAAAATCTCAGAAATCACCACTAAAAACCTTATCCATCTAACCAAACACCTCCAGTTACCCCAAAACCTATTGAAATTAAAAATAAAAAAAAGAAAACAATATCTTTTGTGATATCAACCAAAAATTTAATACTTAGCAATAACTTTAATCAAAGAGATAAAAGTTATACACTACAAATTATAAAGTATTAATGAACAAAATTTAAAAAGACATAGATAAATAAAAAGATCTGTGTTCATGGATATGAATAATTAATATTTTTAAAATATCTATGCTACCAAAAGCAATTTACATATTCAATGCAATTCCCTATCAAAATTCTAATAGCATTCATTATAAAAATAGAAAAATAAATCCAAAATTCAAATAAAACCACAAAAGACCCTGAATAGCTAAAGCAATCTCAAGCAAGAATAACAAAGCTAGAGGCACTATACTTCCTGACTTCAAAACATATTACAATGTTATAGGAAGCAGCACAGTATGGTACTGAAATAAAAACAGAAATATAGAACAATGGAACAGCATAGAAATTACAGAAAGAAATCCATGTATCAACAGGTCCCCAGCAATGGTGCCAAGAACATACAATAGAGAAAGAATAGCCTTTCCAATAAATGGCGACGGGAAAACTGGATATGCACATGTAGAGAATGAATTGAAACTATCTTACATAAAGATACAAAAATAATTCAAAATGAATTAAGACTTAAATATAATACCTGAAACTACAAAACTGTAAGAAGAAAAACTTAGAGGTAAAGGGTTTTTTTTTTTTTTTTCTTTTTTGATGGAGTCTTATTCTTTTTGCTCAAGCTGGAGTGCAGTGGCATGACCTTGGCTCACTGCAACCCCCACCTCCCAGGTTCAAGTAGTTCTTCTACCTCAACCTCCCAATAGAGTAGCTGGGATTGCAGGCACCCACTACCACACCTGGATAATTTTTGTATTTTTAGTAGAGACAGGGTTTTGCCATGTTGGCCAGGCTGGTTTTGACTCCTGACCTCAAGTGACCTGGTCTGCCTTGGCCTTCCAAAGTGCTGGGATTACAAGCATAAGCTACTGTATCTGGCCAGGAAAAGGTTTTTTACATTGGTCTGGAAAATTATTTTTTAGATATGACTCCAAAAACACAGGCAAAAATAGACAAATGAAATTACATCAAACAAAAAACCTCTGCATAGCAAAGGACACAATCAACAAAGTGAAAAGGCAACATACTGACTAGGAGGATATGTTGACAAACTCTATATAAGACAAGGGATTATATAGACATATTGTAAAAATCTATATAAGGCAAGAGATTAATATCTACAACATGTAAGAAATTCATACAGCTCAATAGTAAAATAAAAGCCCTATTAAAAAATAGGCAAAGGATCTGAATAGATGTTTATGAGAAGAAAACACCAAACATCCAATAATACATAAGAGGTGTTAAACATCACTAATCATCAGAGAAAAATTGCAAATCAAAAACATAATGAGATATCACCTTGTACTTGTTAGGATGGCTATTACCAAAAGCAAAATAAGATAACAAGTATTAGCAAGGACATAGAGAAAAGGGACCACTTCTGCACTTTTGGTGAAAAAATCATTTTGGAAGACTATATGAAGATTCCTCAAAAAATTGAAAACCAAAATACCATATGATCCAGCAATTCCATATGGAGATATATATATATATAAACACACACATATATGTGTGTGTTCGTGTATACACATGTATATCCATACAAAATGAAGTCACTATCTTGAAGAATGTCTGCACTCTCACGTTCATTACATTATTCACAATAGCCATGATATTGAAACATCCTAAATGTCTACCAATGGATGAATGGAGTAAATATGTGGTATACATACATAGTCAAACATTATTCAGCCTTAAAAAGAAGGAAATCTTGATGTTTTCAACAACATAGATGAGCCTAAAAGACTGTGTTAAGTGAATTAGGTAGACACAGTAATGTACATTTCTGATAGACATTGTACATTTCACATACAATCTCACTTATGTGTGAAATGTACAATACTCAGACTCATAGATATAAAGGTTGAAATTGTGGTTGCAAGGTTTAGAGGTGGTGGAAATGGAAACTTGTTGGTCAAAGGGTACAAAGATTCCATTATATGAAATGAATAAGTTCTGAAGACCTGTTGTACAACAATGTGAATATAGATAATAATACTTTATTGTAAACTAGAAATTTGCTAAGAAGGTAGATCTTAAGTGTTCCCATAAAAAACAAAGAAAAGGCTGGGCGCAGTGGCTCATACCTGTAATCACAGAACTTTGGGAGGCCAAGGCGGGTGGATCATGAGGCCAGGAGATAGAGACCATCCTGGCCAATATGGTGAAAACCTGTCTCTATTAAAATACAAAAAAAAAAAAAAAAAAAGCAGCCGGGCATGGTGGCACGCACCTGTAGTCCCAGCTACCTGGAGGGCAGAGGTTGCAGGGAGCTGAGATCACACCACTGCACTTCAGCCTGGCAACAGAGCAAGACTCCAACTCGAAATAATAATAATAATAAAATAAATAAAGGGTAACTATGTGAAGTGATAAAATTTTAATTAGTTTGTTTATTGTGATTATTTCACAATGTTTATATATGTCAAACAAATTTATACACCTTAAATGTATAAAATTTTTGTCAATTATACCTCAATAAATATGAAATAAAACTGGGGAAGCCACCTGAAAAGCAAGAGAAAGAGAAAGAAAGAGAAGGAAGGGAGGGAGGGAGGGAAGGGGGGAGAGGGGAGAGGAGAGGGAAGGGGAGTGGGGGTGTCAGAGGGAGGAAAAAGCGAAGAAGGGGAAAGAAAAGAAAAGAAAACTGAGTTGCTAATACAAGTCAAAGGAAACTTAAAAAGGCTAACAACTTAGTGCTTGTATAATCCTGGATCTGAGGATCCTATTCTTAGGAAATGCACTAAATGTTTTGGGAGTAAAGGGGGAAAAAAGTGTGACTCAGCTGTATGGTTTCCACAAGAAACTCACATTAAATATAAAGCTTTAAAGAGGTTAAAATTAAAAGGATGGAGCAATATACCATTCAAACACTAATCATGAGGAAACTTAAATAGCTGTATCAATTTCAGACAAAGTAGACTTCACAACAATAATATTATCAGGTATAAAATAGAAACTTAAAAAATAATAAAGAGGACAGTTTCTCAAGAAGACATAAGAATACTAAATGTATATTCAGCTAACCAGAGAGCTTCAAAATGCATGATACAAAACTGATAGATAGGATAAGAAAAATAGGCAAATCAACATTTACAGTTGGTGATTTCAACACTTCTCTTTTAGTAATTGGTAGAAAAAGCAGGCAGTACATTAGTAAGAATATAGATGAACTGAGCAACACTGTCAACTAACTTGACCTAATTTACATAAGGTGCACCCAACAACAGCAGAATATATACTTTTCAATCTTCATCAAATAGGTAATTTTGTGTGCTATAAAACAAATCTTACTACAGACAGAAAGACAGAAATAACACAAGGATGTTCTAAGTCCACAATGAAGTAAAACTGCAAATCAACAGAAAAATATCTAGAACAACCTCCAATATTTAGAAATTAAACAACACACTTCTAAAAACACTGATAACACAGAATGTTTGCAAAAGTGCAGAGCAATTAGACTCCTCTTATACTGATGGTGAGAGTGTAAACTGACCCAAACTTGAAGAATGGTTTGGCATTTCCTTAAACATACACTGTCCCTGTGACCTAGGATTTCAACTCATAGTATTTATCCAAAGGAAATTTTTAAATGTCTGTATAAAACTTGTAAAAGTATTTTCATTGCACTCAGTAATAGTTCCAACTGGAAATAATCCAAATGTATACCAAAAAGAGGGTGGACAAATTATCGTATATACATATAATGTAATGCTACTAAGTGATAAATAATCAGTGTCGGTATGCATTCATGAAGATCCATATCCACATGGATTTATTTATTTAGATTATCTAAATCTAGATAAATCTATCTAGATTCATTTATGTCAGGAGTTTGGGAGATTTTTGAGATTTATCTAGCTAGTTGCATGTATGAGTGAATCACAAAAATCACCCAAATTCCTGGCATAAATAAATGCATACTGGATAATTTCATTTACTTGAAATTCAATAATGTACCAAACTATTTTATAGTGATGGAAATCAGAACCATGTTTGTCTATAGATTGTAGGGATTGTTTGCAAAGGAGAATGAGGGAAGTTGGTGGGTTATGGCAGTGTGCTTCTTGGTTGGGATATTAATTACATATTTGTGTGAATTTGTCGAAGTTTATCAAAATACACACTTAAAAATCTGTAAATTGGCTGGGCGCGGTGGCTCATGCCTGTAATTTCAGCATTTTGGGAGGCTGAGGCGGTTGGATCACCTGAGGTCAGGAGTTTGAGATCAGCCTGGCCAACATGGCAAAACCCCGTTTCTACTAAAAGTACAAAAATTAGCCAGGCACGGTGGCAGGCACCTGCAATCTCAGCTACTCAGGAGGCTGAGGCAGGCAAATCGCTTGAACCCAGGAAGCGGAGGTTACAGTGAGTTGAGATTGTGCTACTGCACTCCAACCTGAGCAAGGAAAGTGAGACTGCGTCTCAAAAAAAAAATAAATAAATAAATAAATAAATAAATAAATAAATCTGTGAATTTAACTCTATGTAAATTTTATCAAAATTACTAAAAGATTTTAAAAAACTTAGAGGATAATATTACACTGTTAGTAAACATTTTTAAATAAGAGGATAAATTCTTGATGATATATATATATATATAAATACTTTCAAAGAAACTAAAAATTAATCACCAATTTATTTTACCTTTAAATAAATAAAATTTCCCAAGAATAAGCTCCAATATAAAGTTTCCTGATACTCAAATTAGACCATTTAAAATATTAAGGGAGATCTGGTAAAATTTTATATTTTAGAATGCTTAAAAACAATGGGCAAAAGTATGACTTAGTGTCATCTATATTTCAATTGTGTAGGATCTTCATTCAATGCTACAACTACCATAATTAATCAAAATTTACTTGGTTGTAAATATACAGTATAGCTCCCCAAAATTTGCATTTTTCAATTTCCATTGCTTTTAAAAACTATTTTTTAAGAAAGTCATATACAAATGCCTTTAGAATCTAAAAACATTGAATTTTTTAAGACTGCCAACTCTTATAGCAGATTTTTTTTTTCTATAGGATTTTTAATGGGACACTGTGTGATTGATGTTGTCATTTTGGAATTTTCTTTTCTTTTGCCTTTCATTTGATCACAAAAAATCGGATAACTTCCTTTTCACAGTATCTGATGGGGCACTGCCTCGTGTACTAAAAATAGATGACTTCCCAAAGTGTGGCTTATCTTTATTTCTTGGCTAGCTTCCCATGTAGAGAAATAAGTGTTCTTAATTATCTGAAGGAGGGTGTTTGCATATTACTCCTTAAGCATATAATTATCTCTTATATTTTGGGAAGCATTTTATGTGTAGGCCTACAGCATACTGTATGTTTTCTTTAAAAGGCAAAGTAGCTAAAAATGAACGTGTAGAAAATGTGACAGTCATATCATGCTAGCGGTATTTGTTACTATGCCACTATAATATGATTTAAAAGCCACTAATGCAAACGGAAAGTGCATGGTACTTGCTGTGTGTTTCTAATTGGCAAAATTTGCTTATACAGTCCTTGACGCCAGAATTCTGTTGTTCACATAACTGATTTAATATAGTTAAATGGCAGGAATTTTTTTCCTTGCAATTTTGGAACACTGGAACAAACAGTAAAAAATGCTATGCCCAGGAATACTAATTAATAGCAGTTCTTGCTAAATATAAATTGCCTTCTTCAAAGACAACTATGATTAAGACACCATTAAGAATGAATGCATGAGAAAATCCATTTTATAGACTAGAGCTGGATCAAGATTTTCTCTGTACAGTAGCTAAAGCTTTAGAAAAAAAAATGTTTCTTATCCTTCACCAAGTTGCACTCATGAAGATGCATACTCACACTGACTTTCAACAACTCCCCAAAGAAATAGATAAAATATGAGCTCTAAAGCAAAGAACGCACCCACCCCCTCCATATATAATGCTGTCTTTTTCTGTCATTTACTTCTCACCTACCTCACCATTTTACCTCAATCCCAGTGGCGACAAGACTCCCCAGTGCAACCCTCAATTCACCCATTCATCCATCCATTTATCTACCAAAGATTTATTGAGCATTTACTAGGTATCAAAGACCATGTTAGATAATGGAAATAAAATATCAATGTTGATATTTCTTGCCTTCAGAAAGGCAATAATCTATCAGGAAGAAATAAATGAATTATAACAAGACAGAATAAGAAGTGCTATACTCTTGAGTGTTATGAGAAAGCTTAGGGATACTTAGGGAAACCAAGTAAGAGATGAAGTTTGCTATGAGGCTTCAAGAATGAGTAAAGGTTGCCTAAATACAGTAGAGTCCAAAACGGAGAGCATTTCAGGTACAGAAGTGGAAGTGCTAACCCTCCTTATATATAACTTTGATATGTAATAGGTACATAAATAGATATAAAAATTAATAGGAATGGGAAGCAATCATGTCCCCTCCTCCTCCCAAAAACATCTAGGAAATTCTTATCTTTATATCGTGCTTTCAAAACTGTTTTCTTCCAAGTAGAGCTATTTACCATATTATTTGCACGGCAATACTCTACCTTTTCTTTTCAGAAGATTGGATATGTTTTCTTTTGTCATATAATGAAAAATGCACTCCTATTTTGACCTGACAATCAGGAAACCTAGATTCCTGATTGTCAGGCCAAAATAAGAGTACATTTTAAATCTAAATTGCAGTGTCTTGTCATATGTTCCTGTTATAATTTTTTCAACAACCATATTTTGTTGAACAATATGTACTTTGATCTCTCTACTTAACTTTGTTTATAACTTGCCTGCAACTCTTGTGTTCAGTCACCTCAGAACATATTTTTAGAAGAGTACGTGCATTGTAAGCACTTATTTCTATAGTAATTTCTTATATTTTCACATGGCCCTGTAGCCAATGCTAATAAAAATTAATATGACCTAAATCTATTTAAAATAAGGTACACATTCTCCTAATAACTCACCTATTATTTTTAAAAATCACAAAGATGGCTTGGGGTCAATAACATAACACTCTTAAAGTCATTATTCTTCACTTATCATTAAAAAAAAAAACCCAACCCTTTAACTGGTAGTCTTTAAAAATCTGCATGACTGCGTATATCCCAGTTCTGATCATTTTTTTCCATAATTTTTTTCATAATTTTTAAAATTACTTTTCATTATCCAAAAAGTAATTTAAAAATTTTAAACCTGGAGAAGTTAAAGGGGAATTCTTAAAATGAAAAATCAGTCTGTGCCACATCTTTTCAAAAATAAAATGTTCTAGGAGATCATAATAGAACAAAATGCTCACTGGAAGATAGCAGTTACAGGACAAACAGTACACTCATCAGAGTGCTTGCTGCCACAAATAAATTGAAAGTCCAAACGGCATACATAATCCCAAATTAGAATGCCATTTTTACAATCAATTACAGCCTAAGAGAGGCAGGAATAATACCTGTCTTCAAAGAATAGATATGATGTTTTGTTCTATACTCTGAAAAAATATAGCCAGAATTGTGTTTAAAAAGCCTCAGAGGGGTTAAAGACATTTTACATTTAATTCAGTTCTCATCACACTCTGAACAGTAGTAATTGACCTTCCTCCTTTTTTGCCTCCCTCTCTTTTGAATTCCTTCCTTTCCTTTCTACTTTGCTTTTTTCATTCTCGCCTCCTTTTCTTCTTCCTGACTTCTGTCTGCCTTCCTATCTGTGTTGGACTTCTGAATGCATGAAGATACAAGAATAATAATTCAGTAGTCAATGTCATCATGACTTCACATTTGCACTGATCCTTACTGTGTCTGCTTTCTAGTTTTCCTTCATTAGATAAGGGTCAGACTCTTTCAGTTTTCATAATCTTCTATGTCCATATCTAAATCTTAATAGGCAGATGCAAATCAATTCCACTCAAATACCAGAAATAAATAGAGACTGAAGACTTTCAGAAAAAAAGTTAGAACAATGTAACAATGTACTTTCCCCTTAACTTTATTATGATTAATCCCTCAAAAAATGTGCCAGTGTTTCATTTTATCAAACACTTATTAGTAACCAAGTAAGATATATTTACCTTTAATCCAAGCACCTGCCTTATTAACATCTTTTCTTATTAATTTTCAAAGTTGATATTTGAAGTAGATTTCTTTTATCTTGTGTTTTTGACATATAATTTTTATCTTGATATAATTAAAAGAAAAGAAACACTGGAAAATATGTTCAGTTGAAATGGATGCCTATGGTCCTTCTGATGATGGAAGGAAAAATTTATATATAGACTTTCTTTCCCATGCAATCTCTAAAGGATATGGATCAGTAATTTTACTGATCGACAGCCAAAGGTTTATAAACCCACATGCTATTAATTTTTAAGCACCAGAGGCTAGAACAGTGATAACATGAAAAAGAAAGAACTCATTAGTTTTTAATAGAGCACTGAATGGCACAGATTTTGCCATCCAACTATTTATCCAGGGCTTCTCATCATGCTCCTCAAAACTGCTGCACAATAAATAATAAAAGATTAAAACCTTAAACCTGGAAAACTTAGAAAAAATATTAGAAAATTTTATTTGAGATTATAAAAATCCTCAAATGATTTACTTTAAGAGACACCTTCATTGCCTCCATGTGCAAGGACTAATGATGGCCCGGGGCTGAGGACTGGCGAGAGTGCTGCTTGGGAAACATAGTCCGTGGTAGGTGATAAAAGCAAGCCCTCCACACGACTCTCTCACTGTCACCAGCCTATCTTTTTACCATTTGTTACGAGAAAATGATAGTCCATGTGCAAAGTTATGTATCTGGACTGTTAAAACCCTGATTCTCTTTTTTTCAGAACAGCTCTTTTTGTTCTAACCAACTCTGTTTCTAGGAATGGTGACTGCAATAAGTTTTTGTATTGCACTTAAATAGAATAAAAAATTCTAATTAAAGGACCAGCTCTCAGGATATTGACATCTGAGGAAACAAGATTTCACAATCATTTTGGCTTTGCCTATATCCTCTCTTGCTTTCTACCCAGGACTCCTTTAATTAGAATATGATGTCTTCAGTAATTTTACACTCATTTTATACCTTTCCTCCTAATGGTTATTTATCTTTGATAGTTTTCCAGGTCACCTTTGAGGCAAAGTTGGATGTCCCTTTTCTGATAGATAAAACCTGAAGGTGCATTTGCCAGTTTCAGCTAGGAGACAAAGATGAAGACTGAGCTTCAATTTGGTTGCTTTTATTCACAGAAACAGAAGAAAGTAAACAAGTTATAGTGATTATATCATAGTCTGAGAAATCTATGAAACCAGCAGGCTGCACACATTCCTTATAAAGTCAGGTTTCTCATGAAATACATTCTCCTTTGATTTTACAAACAAGTACATATATGGAAATGAGCAGAAAAAGGCAGAGCGATGGAACACTGTCTCTCTCTCAGGACTTGATGCAGCTCCTCACTTACCGTGACCAAAGAATGTGCTTTTTTTCTAAATGCCTTGAGCCATTTTGGAAACTTCCCACAGGAGCCAACACTGTTGTCTGCAGGACATACAGAGCAATGATATGGTGGGGTATAGGAAGTGCTCTAGATTTAGATACTTCTCGGTTCAGGAATATCGTCTCTACCGCTTACTTTCAGTTTTCTTCTTTGCAGATGTGATAGTTATAAGATTTGTCTTATGAAATTTTGACAAAAATTTAAAATAAAGTATTTAAAATAATGCCTGCCATACAGTCAGCATAATTTTTACAACTGTTACTGTTTATTGACCTTGTAAAATTTATTTTACAATCACCAAAATGTTAATTGTATGTTCAATACGGCAAAGAATTTAATAATATACAAAAAAAATTAAGGGAAGTATGTTTTTAGGAACTAGAGTTAGGGAAAAGAAAAAACACATTTTTCTATCAACTGCTATTAGAAAGAAAGAAGAAAAGAGGGAATAAATGACAGAAAAAAATCAGCATTTGTCAATGGGAATTATTTTTAAAACAGTGCTTTTCTCATTATTTTGAGAAGAATGTATTGGATAAGAAGATTCGTTTTATATTAAAATGTTGATTCTTTTTAACAATAAAGTTATTGACAGATATCCAAGCTATTTAACATGATACTTGGTTCAATGCCTACAAGGAATTCATAAAACTGTTTTGACAAAAGTGGTGGAAGAAAGTTAAATTCTAATTTTCTGGGCCATTAAAATTGTCTATGATGTCTTGTCTGCTTCCCATGCTTTTCCATGCATAGACCTGGCTAATAATATTAGCAACGTACTCCAGAGATTCAGTTACTTCCTTGGAGAGTGTCTGAAAACCTTTCCTCTTCCCCATGATTTATATTGTATTTCAGGGGCAAACGTGTGTCACTGTTCTTTTTGCCTTCATCTTTGGAGAGTTACACAATGCACTGCACACTTTAGTGAATTTTTCCATAACTCCCAAATCTGTTCTTCAAGCAATATGCTGCAGTATTTTTTTTTTATTTTTGCCAACATTGCCACTTTTTCTTCTTTCTCAAGATTCAGTATTCTACATTTATCTGCATTGATTTCTGTCATTTGCCATTTTTTAGCCCAGGTACTTAGGTAATCCAACTTCTGTGTCTGACTACATAGTTCTTTTTTATTTACTGTTCTTCTGACTTTATTATCATCTGCAATATCAGGTAGCTCTGCTATAGAGTTTACCCTCTGGGTCACAGTTTAATGTCAATCTAATGCATAACACAAATCTCTCTGGGTCTGGGACTTTTCTGATAATTTTTATACGTCTTAAAGAGACAAGATTCAGAATTTTATGTTGGTAGATCTCTGAAAATACAGATTTAACTCTTCGGAAGATAATATTTTTCTGAATTTTAACTGTGGCCCTCTCCATAATCTTGTATGGCCCATCAGTAAAATCCTTTCATCAGTCCAATCAATAAAATAAGATCAATAATATTTGTATGTTTTATTTGCACAAATGCAGATACCTTAGAAAATATGAACCTCTCACTCTGATGTGTATTTTTTTAAATCAATTTCTAGCTGATATTAGCAGCCCTAATCAAATGGGGATTTTGGTTAGAAGGCCTAGAAATTTTCAGGAAAAAAGAAATTTTAGGGAGGGGCAAATTATGAAGAATACTAAATTCTCTGATCCTGTATTAAGAGGAGAAACTAAAAGAAAAGTTATAGAGAATAGAGGTTGTTGTACTTTACTACGCAATGATTTCTGACAGAGGTTCAAACGATGTCTTAATGAACAATGGGCATTATTGCACAAGTAGCATCCCAGTCCAAAATCTCATCTGAGACAACACAAGTCCCTTCTGCCTATGATCCTGTAAAATTAAAAGCAAGTTAGTTGCTTCCTAAATAAAATGGGGGTACAGGCATTATGTAAATACGGCCATTCCAAATGGGAGAAATTGACCAAAACAAAGGGGCTACAGGCCCCATGCAACTCCAAAATCCAAAATTGGTACCAGTAGAGTGGGGCATTGCTAAAAAGATACCTCAAAACGTGAAAGTGACTTTGGAACTGGGTGACAGGCAGAGGTTGGCACAGTTTGAAGGGCCCAGAAGAAGATGAAAATGTGGGAAAGTTTGGAACTCCCTAGAGAATTGTTGAATGGCTTTGACCAAAATGCTGATAAGGATATGGACAATGAAATCCAGGCTGACATGGTCTCACATGGAGGTGAGGAACTTGTTGGGAACTGGAGCAAAAGTGATTATTGTTATGTTTTAGCAAATAGACTGGTGGCACATTTTGCTTCCACCCTAGAGATTTGTGGACCTTTAACTTAAGAGAGATGATTTAGGGTATCTGGTGGAAGAAATTTCTAAGCAGCAAAGCATTCAAGAGGTGACTTGTGTGCTGTTAAAGGCATTCAGTTTCAAAAGGGAAACAGAGAATAAAGTTTGGAAAATTTGCAGCCCGATAATGTAATAGAAAAAAAATTCCCATTTCTGAGGAAGAATTCAAGGGAGCTGTAGAAATTTGCATAGGTAACAAGGATCCAAATGTTAATTGCCAAGATAATGGGGAAAATGCCTTCAGGGCAAGTCAGACATTTGCAGCAGCCCGTCCCATCACAGGCCTGGAAGCCTAGAGGGAAAAAGTGGTTTCATGGGCTGGGCCCAGCAGCTTCGTGCATCCCAGCAACTCTTACCATGGCTGAAAGGGGTCAACGTAGAGCTCAGGCTATGGCTTTAGAGAATGCAAGCTTCAAGCCTTGGCAGCTTCCACATGGTGTTGAGCCTATGAGTGCACAGAAGTCAATAATTTAGGTTTGGGAACCTCCGCCTATATTTCAGAAGATGAATGGAAATGCTAGATGCCCAGGGAGAAGTTTGCTGTAGGGGTGGGGTCGCATGGAGAACCTCTGCTAGGGCAGAGCAGAAGGGAAATGTGGAGTGGACGTCCCCACACAGAGTCCCTACTGGGGAACCACCTAGTGGAGCTGTGAGAAGAAGGCCACTATCCTCTAAATCCCAGAATGGTAGATCCACCGACAGCTTGCACTGTGCACCTGGAAAAACTGCAAACACTCAATGCCAGCCCATGAAAGTAGCCAGGAGGGAGGCTGTACCCTGCAAAGCCACAGGGACAGAGCTTCCCAAGAATATGGGAATCTACCACTTAGTCTTGGTAGTGTGTGACCTGGATGTGAGATGTGGAGTCAAAGAAGATTATTTTGGAGCTTTAAGATTTGACTGCCCTGCTCGATTTTGGAGTTGCATGAGGCCTGTAGACCCTTTGTTTTGGTCAATTTCTCCCATTTGAAATGGCTGTATTTATCCAATGACTGTATCCCCATTGTATCAAGGAAGTAACTAACTTGCTTTAGATTTTACTTGCTCATAGGCAGAGGGAATTGCTCTGTCTCAGATAAGATTTTGGACTGTGGACTTTTGAATTAATACTGAAATGAGTTGATACTTTAGGGGACTGTTGGGGAGGCATGATTGGTTTTGATATGTGAAGATATGAGATTTGAGATGGGCCAGGGGCAGAATTATATGGTTTGGCTCTGTGTCACCACCCAAATCTCATCTTGTAGCTCCTATAATTCCTGTTTGTTGTGGAAGGGATCCACTGGGAGATGATTGAATTATTTGGGGCAGATCTTTCCTGTGCTCTTCTTGTAATAGTGAATGGGTCTCATGAAGTCTGATGATTTTAATGATTGGTGTTTTCCTGCACAAGCTTTCTCTTTGCCTGCAGCCATAGCTGTGATATGTAACTTTCTCCTCCTTGCCTTACACCATGATTGTGAGGCCTCCCCAGCCATGTGGAACTTTAAGTCTAATAAGCCTCTTTCCTTTGTAAATTGCTGTCTTGGATATGTCTTTATCAGCTGCATTAAAACAGACTAATACATTTAATATTAGGCCTGTGAATTTTCTTCTCTATTATCATCAATTTTATAAAGTAAATTTGGTCTAACAAGATCTTCTTCCAGTACTGTTATAAACCTTAAAAAGAGAAATATTTGAAATAATTTTAGAAGACAAATGTAATGTCTAGCACTTAGTAAGGATGCTATTAACATAGACAATGATTTATTTCCCTTCTGTCCTCTACATGGCAGGATTGTACCTCGTATACAACCCCAACTCCATTTCTAGGGAAAGAGAGAGAATTAGTATAGAAAGAGCACCACTATAGAAAACTAAGAGCCACCTTCTGCCCCCATTAACAGTATTTATTAACACCCCATTAATATGGCTGTGATGGCTAATATTGAGTGTCAATTTGATTGTATTGAATGATGCAAAGTATTGTTCCTGGATGTGTCTATGAAGATATTGCCCCAGGGGATTAATCTTTAAGTCAGTGAACTGGGAAATGCAGACCCATACTCAATCTGGTTGGGCACAATCTAATCGGCTGCCAGCATGGCCAGAATAAAAGCAGGCAGAAGAATGTAAAAAGACTAGACTGGCTTAGCCTCTTAGCCTACATCCTTCTCCCATGCTGGATGCTTCCTGCCCTCGAACACTGAACTTCAGGTTCTTCAGCTTTTGGACTCAGACTGGCCTCCTTGCCCCTTAGCTTGCAGATAGCCTATTGTGGGACTTTGTGATTGTGTGAGTCAATATTCCTTAATAAACTCCCCTTTATATATACATCTATTCTATTAGTTCTGTTCCTCTGGAAAGCCCTGACTAATACAATGGTATTCATAAATTTTATTACTTGGATCAACCTTTAGAATATGTCACTGTATTTCCTGGTCCTTTGTACAAAGAAATTCTGGCCTCCGTAGAAAATAAAATAATACCTGAAGTGATTGTGGCAGCTGAAAATTTTTCAGCTGATCTTTGGCACGTCTGATATCTGTATTGAACATAACTTCAAAGAATGGGGCTTCTTAAAATCAGATAAGTAAGAGCAACAAAATTCTCTGCCTTGACTCTAACTATTATAGGCTGAATCATGTTTTCCTTCTGGGGTTTCAATTTCCTCTTAATTATTATTTAAAGTTATTAAACCCTTTATACTCCCCTTAAGGTGAGCTAGTGGCAATTTAGTGGGCTTCTTTACTCTTTCCTTTGAATATGGATAAAGTAATCAACACATTTCAGGTATGTGACCTGTGCCAACCCAGAGAAAAGACCCTCTTTTCAGCCAGACTTTTACTATACTCCAGAGACCACAAATGCACCCTACGTCCCATTATTAAGAGAGATCATGCTAAATAAAGCTTCATTACTAGGGAAATTATCATTATTATTATTTATTAGTAAATAATATCAGTAAATACATGTTTTTGAAAATACTTTAAAAATACATATTTTAAAAATATTTTGTTTACAGCAATTGAGCAATAAATTATTCCCATTATTGGGATAAAAACATTAAAATTGGAAAGGTTAAAGCTTGCCTAAGGTGATAAAGCTAGTACATATTTGACATAAGACTGTTAATCAAAGTATACTATATTTCAGTTAATAATTAGAGATATGCTCTGTGGAGACAAAAGTGACTTCATCTTGAATGCTAATCCACCATTTTGACTTCTGATTAGCCCCAATCCCATGAATGCCTCTTAATGCCTACTTTATTTATTGTCTCTAGACTAAGAATGGGAAATTTTATGATATTACACGAATTATAGGCTATAATGTATAGAGCATTTTTTCTCATTTCAGAGGGTTGCTTTTAATGGTATTGCTGGAGAACATAAACTCCTTCTCTATGTTACATAAGCCCTGGGTTGGGGGAGTAACAATTCAAAGATCTACCTGTCTTGTGGCAACCCAAGACCATACTTATGTCTCCAATAAAACAACCTAAACCAACAAACTGGATTTCTCTGCTTCATTCTTTAATTTATTGACTCCTTTTCCATTTAGATGCTGCTTTGCAGATATGGCCTTTTCATGGAACATATTTTTTTAGGGAAAGATATTCAGTGAGACTTGAGCATAATAAAAACTGGGGAGAGAAGTGTAATCAAATGTCCAATTCTTGATCCTTAGGGTTTTTAAAAATTTTTATTTGTCATGTAATAATTGTACATATCTACAGGATATAGAGTAATATTTTAATACATGTATACAATGTATAATGATTGATATGGTTTGGCTCTGTGCCTCCACCCAAATCTCATCTTGAATTGTAATCTGAATTGTAATCACCATGTGTTGAAGAAGGGATATTGTGGGAGGTTATTAGATCATGGGGTTAGTTCCCTCATAATAGCGAGTGAGTTCTCACAAGATCTGATTGTTTTATCAGGAACTTTCCACCGTTTGCTCAGCACCTCACTTTCTGACTGCCATGAAGGAGGACATGTTTACTTCCCCATCTGACATGATTGTAAGTCCTGAGGCCTCCCCAGCCATGCAAAACTATGAAGCAACTAAACCTAATTTCTTTAAAAAATTACACAGTCTCAGATATTTCTTCATAGCAGTGTGAGATGGACTAACATGGTAAATTGCTACTGAGGGAGTGGGGTGCTACTATAAGGACATCCAAAAATGTGGAAAGGACTTTGAAACAGGTAACAGGCAAAGGATGGAACATTTTGGAGTGCTCAGAAGAAGACAGGAAAATACAGGAAAGTTAGAAACTTCCTAGAGACTTGCTGAATGGCTTTGACCAAAATGCTTGTAATAATATGGACAATGAAGTCCAGGTTGAGGTAGTCTCAGATGGAGATGAGGAACTTGTTGGGAACTAAAATAAAAATTATTCTTGCTATGCAAAGAGACTGGCAGCATTTTACCCCTGCTCTGGAGATCCGTGGAAACTTGAACTTCAGAGAAATGATTTAGGGTATCTTGCAGAAGAAATTTCTAAGCAGCAAAATATTCATGATGTGATGTGGGTGCTCTCAAAAACATTCAGTTTTATGCATTCATGAAGATGTGGTTTGGAATTGAAACTTAGATTTAAAAAAGAAGCAGAGAACAAAAATTCTGAAAATTTGCAGCCTGATGAAGATATAGAAACAAAACACCCATTTTCTGAGGAGAATGAAAGCCAGCTGCAGAAATTTGCATAAGTAATGAGGAGCTAAAATTAATTGCCAAGACAATAGGGAAAATGTCTCCAGGGCATGTCAGAGATCTTCTTGATAGCTCCTCCTATCACAGGCATGGAGGTCTAGGAGGAAAAAAAGGTTTCATGAACCAGGCTCAGGGCCCTGCTGTTTTGTGCAGTCTCAGGACTCGGTGCCCTGCATTTCGGCTGTAGCTAAATGAGACCTAATGTATACCTCAGGCCATTGCTTCAGAGGGTACAAGCCCCAATCCTTTGCAGCTTACACATGGTTTTGGGCCTGCAGGTACACAAATGTTAAGAACTGAGGTTTGGGAACCTCCTCGTAGATTTCAGAGGATGTATGGAAACGCTTGGATGTCTGACCCCAGAATGGTAGATCCATGGACAACTTGCCCTGTGCACCTGGGAAAGCTGCGGACACTCAACACTAGCCATGAGAGCAGCTGGGAGGGTTCTGTACCCTGAAAAGCAACAGAGGTGGAGCTGCCTAAGGCCATGGGAGCCCATTTCTTGTATTAACGTCACCTGGATGTGAAATATGGAGTCAAAGGAGGTTATTTTGAAACTTCAAGGCTAATGACTGCCTTATTAAATTTTGGACTTGCATGAGGCCTGAAGCCCCTGTGTTTTGGCCAATATTTTCCATTTGGAACAGACATATTTACCCAATGCCTGTACCCCCATTGTTTACTCTTTTGTAAGCAGAAGGGGCTTGCCTTGCCTCCGATGAAACTTTGGATTTGGACTTTTGGGTTAATGCTGCAATGAATTATACTTTGGTAGACTGTTGGAATGGCATGATTGCATTTTGAAATATGAGAACATGAGATTTGGAAGTATCTAGAGGCAGAATGATATGGTTTGGCTCTGAGTCCCTCACCCAAATTTTATTTTGATTTATAATCCAAATTATAGTAGCCACATGTTGGGGGAGGAACCTCATGGAAGGTGATTAAATCATGGAGGCAGTTCCCCCATGCTGTTCTCATGACAGGGAGTGATTTCTCATAAGATCTAATGGGCACATGTATATTTACCATTATGTAATGCTGGTCTTTGTCTTTTTTGATATTTTTAAGTTGAAGTCTACTTTGTCAGAGACTAGGATTGGAACCCCTGATTTTGTTGCTTTCCATTTGCTTAATAAATAAAAAGAGCTATTTATGACAAACCCACAGTCAATATCATATTGAATGAACAAAAGCTGGAAGCATTTCCTTTGAAAACTGGTACAAGACATAAATGCCCTCTCTCATCACTCCTATTAAACATAGTATTGGAAGTTTGGACCAGGGCAATTTGCCAAGAGAAAGAAATAAAGCATATTGAAATAGGAAGATAGGAAGTCAAGTTGTCTCTGTAGACAACATAAATTCATATTTGAAAACCCCATCATCTCAGCCCAAAAACTTCTTGAACTGATAAGCAACTTTAACAAAGTCTCTGGATGCAAAATCAATGTGCAAAAATCAAATATTCCTTACACCAACAATAGGCAAGCAGAGAGCCAAATCAAGAATAAACTCCCATTCACAATTGCTACAAAGAAAATAAAATACCTAGGAATATAGCTAACAAAGGATGTGAAGGACCTCTTCAAAAAGAATTACAAACCACTGCTCAAGGAAACATTAGAGAACACAAAAGGAAAACAGTTCATTATTATGTTTAGGAAGAATCAATATCATGAACATAGCCATACTGCTGAAAGTAATTTATAGATTCAGTGCTATTCCCATCAAACTACCACTGACATTTGTCACTGAATTAGAAAAAAAAAAAACTATTTAAAATTTCATATGGAATCAAAGAAGCCTCATATAGCCAAGACAATCCTAAGGAAAAAAAAAAAAAAGCTGGAGGCATCATGGTACCTGACTTCAAACTATACTACAAGGCTACAGTAACCAAAAGAGCATGGTACTGGTACCAAAACAAATGTATAGACCAACAGAATATATAGACCTCAGAAATAACACCACACATTTACTACCATCTGATCTTCAATAAGCCTGACAAAAACAAGCAATGAGAAAAGGATTCAGTAAATGGTGCTCTGAAAACTGGCTAGCTGTATGCAGGAAAGAGAAACTGGACCCCTTCCTTACAACTTATATAAAAATTAACTCAAAATTTATTAAAAATTTAAATGTTAAACCCAAAACCATACAAGCCATAGAAGAAAACCTAGGCAATATCATTCAGGACATAGGCACTGGCAAAGACTTTATGACAAAAATGCCAAAAGCAACGCAACAAAAACCAAAATTGACAAATGGATCTAATAAAACTAAAGAGCTTCTGACAGCAAAAGAGACTGTCATCAGAGTGAACAGGCAGCCTACAGGATGGGAGAACATTTTTTTAATGTCTGTATCTGAAAAAGGTCTAATATCCAGGATTTACAAGGAACTTAAACATATTTACGAGAAGAAAAAACCCCATCAAAAAGTGGACAAAGGATATGAACAGACACTTCTCAAAAGCAGACATTTAGGTGGCAAACAAACATCTTAAGGAGCTCATCACTGATCACGGGAGAAATCAAATCAAAACCACAATGAGATACCATCTCATGACAGTCAGAATGACAATTATTAAAAAGTCAGGAAACAACAGATGCTGGCATGCTTGTGGAGAAATAGGAATGTTTTACACTGTTATTGGAAATGTAAATTCATTCAACCATTGTTGGAGACAGTATGGTGATTCCTCAAGGGTCTAGAACCAAAAATACCATTTGACCCAGCAATCCCATTATGGGGTAACTACCCAAAGGAATATAAGCCATTCTACTATAAGGACACATGCACACATACATTTAGTGCAGCAATATTTACAATAGCAAAGACATGGAACCAACCCAAATGCACAACAATGATAAACTGAATAAAGAAAATGTGGTGCATATACACCATGGAATACTATGCAGCAATAAAAAGGAATGAGATCATGTCCTTTACAGGGACATGAGTGAAGCTGGAAGCCATCATCCTCAGCAAACTAACGCAAGAACAGAAAACACAACAACACATGTTCTTACTCATAAGTGGAAATTGAACATTGAGAACACATGGAAACAGAGAAGGAAACAACACACACCAGGGACTGTTTGGGGGTAGAGTTGAGGGAGGGCAATTAGAGGATGCGTCTATAGGTGCAGCAAACCACCATGACACACATTTACCTATGTAACATAACTGCACGTTCTACACACGTATCTTGTGTGGGTTTTTTTTCTAGAAAAAAAAAAGAAAAAAATGAATTGATGGGCAGGTTAAAGATTTGAAATTATAAAAATGCATTTGTTTATAGTCTTTAAAGAGCACTCCTTTTGTGGGATAAGGTTACTTAATGAAACTTTTATTTGGAATACTTTAGTAATTACTGGACTTTATTTACTATTTGGAGAACTCAATTTAGAAAAACGTTTTTACTATTACATTTTTGCTATGTTTCTCATATACTTAATCTTTAGTTTATACATGTAGATCTGATACTGCCTCTTTAAATATATGACAACAATTTACTTAGTGTTTATCTGTTTATGGTGGTGTTTATCTGTCAGTCAGCTACTATTTATTGAGGACTCACAGAGTGCATGCATGCTTGTGAACATGAAGCTTGCAGGTTATTTAATTTTGAAAAAATGGCACTTGTAAATCCTGGCAGACTAACTTTATACTGAAGATAATATTGTTTCCCAAAGCCTACTTTTTATAAATGCTATTGTAACTAGTCTTTTGGCCTTCAATTAATCACATGTACTTGGTATGAATATGATGAGTGTGATCCAATTGCATGATTAAATTTTTGTTGTTAATACTTCTAATGTTTTGGTCTGTAACAAGATCACTCCTCTTGCTGCATTTGTGTTGTAAGCTCAAGAACTGCTTGCTTTAGGCATACATTCCAGATGTTAGAACGAGAATGAGATATAGCCTAGAAATAGCTATCTGTGATTCTCAAAGCTGTGATATTGGAGTAACTATTTAGGCTTACCAGACTTCAGTGTCCTTTTGACAAGAATGTTAATAATAATCATTATATTAACAATAAATGACAGATATTTTTTGAATACTTACTTTGTTTCATTTTCTTTACTAAGAGATTCAGATAGATTATTTTGAATTTTATAATAAACTTCAATTACACCACCACTATCATCTCCACGCTTCTTCCCACCCACAACCTCAATCTAAAACATTTCAATGATTTCTTATTGCCAGGATAAAAACTAAAGTCCTTTATCCAGCCCACGTATTTCTATATCTCTGAGAGTTTTCCACTCCTGCTAACTCCTCTTTCTTTCTTTCTTTGCCCTGAACACACTATATTTACTCTCCTGCCACTGAAGATAACTTAAGGACGAATAGCTGCATCATATACAAGAAAAGTTCTGTATTATTAGATAGAAACAGCTCTTAAAATCAAATAGAAAATAACTATCATCTACATAGAAAAAATAGGCAAGTCAGTACAAAGAGACAATTTATAAAATAAGAAACACACATGGGAATGAACATGAAAATACTCAATTTAACTGGTTTTCAGCAAAGTGCAAATTGAAAAAAGATCGTTTTTTGTTTGTTTTTTCCTGAGGCTTCCTAGCATTGACAGTAACAGACAGGACAAGAGAATTCTTATATCTTTCTTGTGCACTTTTATACATACATACTAAGATGCCAGTGATGTGTCTTGCAGCATTATTTATAAATCATGAGGAGGTTCCATACCATTCACCTCTGTGGAATATATATAAACACAAGAAAGAATCTGTGGATAACAGAATACTGATATATTGTTTCAAAGAACACTTGACATTATAGAGAAACTATAAAATGAAAACAACTCCAATACTTCACATTTTTTATTGTACTGGTGAAATACATAAGACCATATTTGCAATAAAGGTAGAAACGAGTAAGTGTCACGACAGTGTTTCAACCAAAACACTTGAAAAATTCTGCCGTCCAAAGAAAAATATCAGATTGAATGCCATGTGTTCACCACTTGAAAACAAGAGTACATGATGCATTTGATGAGTTGATATGCCACCTGCAACTGCTTGTCAAAAACGGAAGTATGTACAGCTTGTAAATAGCATCATTCAAACTAGGATTGTAGAAACATTTAAATGTAAATTGTGAGGGAAAAATGTAACTATTTGATAGGTCAATTAACTCTTATCAATCAGTTTTTACACTTTTTCTTTGAAATAATTATAGGTTTACAAGAAGTTGCAAAAATAGTACAGAGAAGTCATATGTATCATTCACCCAGTTCTTCCCAGTTCTTATGTAACTACAGAACAATATCACAACCAGAAAAATTGATATTGTTAAAATGTGTGTATATAGCTCTAAGCCATCTTATTATATATGTAGATCTGTGCAATAAACATAAAGATACAGAACTATCCCATTATCACTGAAATCTTCATGCTAATGTTTATAGCCATATTCCTCTATTTCTTCTCAAAATCCAAACAACCACAAATCTCTTCTCCACCTCTATAATTTTGTCATATTGATTTACTCAATTATTTTTATCTTTAGTTTTTACGCATTTGAAAATGTGGATTTTTAACTAATGACACTTTTATAAATATTTCAGAAATAAACATCACAGCTCTCAAATCTTATTAGAGATGTTCCAATGTTCAGTGAATATGAATGTATCTTAATTTTGGTAATTCTAAACCAATGAGCTCATTCAATATACCAGATAAAATGTTGATAGTGGCAACTGCAGTACTAACTAGTATATGTTCTCTACTTCAGTAAGCAAAACTTCTTTTTAAAAAATCAGCTACATGATCTTTATAATGAATGGAACGTAATATACCTTATCTACTGATACGGTTTGGATGTTTTGTCCCCTCCAAATATTATGTTGAAATGTGACCTTCTATGTTTGAGCTGGACCTTGTTGGAGATGTCTGGGTCATGGGGGAGAATCTCTCGTTAATGGCTTGGTGCCGTCATTATGGTAATGAGTATGTTCTCACTCTATGAGCTTCTGCCAGATCTGGTTGTTTAAAAGAGTCTGGCATCTCCTCTCTTTCTCTCTTACTCTCACTCTCGCCATATCACACACTGGTTCCTCTTTGCCTTCTGCAATCAGTGAAAGCCTCTTGAAGCCCTCGCTGGAAACAGGTGCCAGCACTATGTATGCAGTCTGCAGAACCATAAGCCAAATAAACCTCTTTTCTTTAAAAGTTTACCCAGTCTCAGGTATTCCTTTATGGCAATACAGAATGAACTCACACATCTATTAATCTATTTCCTCCAAAAAATAACCATTATACATGCAAATAAAACATGTATTTATTAACCATTAGAAACCTAGTACTGTGTTAATATTGTATGAAGAAACTTCTAGCTTTTTTTTTTTGGCATAATGTTGAACTAAAGTTTAATTCAGTACACATATTCAACTGTATTTTTTTTTTTTTTTACTTCTAGTTATTTTTTTCTAAGAGATAGAGTTTTACTCTGTCACCCAGGCTGGGGTGTAGTGGCACAATCATAGTTCATGCACCTCAAACTCCTGGGCTCTAGTGATCTCTTCTCAGCCTCCCAAGAAACTGGAACCACAGCCATGCACCACTATGCCCAACTAATTTTTATTTTATTTTTTGTAAAGATGGGTCTTGCTATATTGCTCAGGCTAGTTTCATCCTCCTGGCCCCAAGTGATCCTCCCAACTTGGCTTCACAAAGTTCTGAGATTACAGGTGTAAGCCTTCATGCCCAACCAGTCCAGCTTTGAAGAATTTAAAATACAGAAAAAGACTTAAGTTATTTTAAAAATTTTACTGTTATAATTTATTTTTATAGCTTATTTATTGATGAATGAGTACTATATAGTTACAATTATACAACTGTTAATTTTAATTTTTTTAAATTTAATTTTAATTGCAATGATGTATGTTTTTAATCACTAATACCATCAAAAGATACCACAAACATAAGCAGAAGTCACCATTTGCCTCTGTTAATTAACTAAAGCTTAAAATATTTTGTCCTATTTTGAACTGGAGTTCTATTCCAATTATCCTTGGATTTGTAGTTCAATTAAACCTTGATAGTCAGATCCAAGGATGTATTCAATCATCCACTGCAGAATGCTAAAATCATTTTTGCACATTCAGTACCAGATAATCCAGATTTTCTCCATGTTAATAGACATTTGAGCATGGAGAGAAAACTGCATCACTCTGTATTGGCTGTATGAGTGTAAACTGGGCAGTGCCAGGGCTTTATTTTTTATGTAGAGTAGATCTGGTGTATAAAGAAGTAAATAACTATAAAACAAATAGGGTACTCACAGTAGAGGCAATACGTTGCTCCTGCCAATGACTATTATTTAATAATAACCATAACATGTACGTATTTGTTTTATTCTATGAGTACATTTATAAGGTGAGTTCACATATATTTCAGTGATGTTATTAGAAATACAATAATCAGGAAGAATATAGCATTATAGGATACTGAGATGCATTTTGTTATTGTTGCTGCTGTTGTTCTTTCGTATTTATTTCTATCATTGTGTATTTTTATTTTCATTCAAAGATAATCTCTACAACGTAGTGGCCAAGAATAGGCATTTATGTCCAACTCCAGTATGTGTCCCAAATGAGTATTCCCATTTGTAAAACGTAATACTGTTATCTTGTTTCAGAGTGGTGGGAAGGAACAGATTAGGTTACCTTGTAGGCAGTACAATACCTGGCACACAGTAAGATCTCAATAAATGTTGGTGGCTATTAATATAGTTATTATTATATTTAATACAAACAAATATTTTGAGGAAAGATTAAAGGTTTATCAAAATATAATATACACTAACCACAGTTGTCTCTTTAGAACTCTCATAATATTAATGATAATACCTAATAGTTTATCTGAAATTGAATGTAATGGCAAAAATGAAAGTATTTTACCCCACTCTTGAAGCCAACTAAAACCAAAGAAAATGGAAAACAAAGGAGAAAATTTCTTCTGCAGTAAAACATAGAAGGCACAGAAACTATGAACCAGAAACTATGAATGAGAGCTGACAAAGCCAATGGAATTCATACCAAATTAAGAAATTTTCTCCTGAGAGGATGTCAGCACCTATCAATCTTTCACATCACGTTGTCTCCCTATGATTAGCCAAGCCCAAGGAGCTCTACTAATGACTCTTCTTATAATAAGGATGTCAGGAGAAGTGGAAAGTGTGGGAGTATCACTATAGCAGAGAAGCAGAGGAAGAAGGCAGAATGAGAGATTGGGGGGACAAGACGGTCTTAAGAGGCAGAATACCAGAGCGGAAGGACATGTTATGAGTGCAACCAAAGATAAATAAACATTGTTGTGAACTGAATTGTGTCCTCCCACCCCCTGCCAAAATTATATGTTGAAACTCTAACCTCCAATGTGGCTGTATTTGGAAAGAGGCTATTTAGGAATGTAACGGAGGTCAAATGAGGTCACAGGTGGGGCCCTAATCCCATCTGACTGGTTTCTTAGAAGAAGAAAGACATCAAGGATGTATATATACAGGACGAAGGCTACGTGAGGACACAGAAAGAAGGTGGCAATCTGAAAGCCAAAGAGATGTGCATTGGGAGAAACCGAAGCTGCCGACACCTTGATATTCAGTCTCCTAAACTATGATAAATTAATTTCTGTTGTTTAAGCCATCCAGTTTGTGATATTTTGTTATGTCAGCCCTAGCAAACTAATACAAACACTAAATCTGAATTTAAATTATAATGAAGCAAAAACCTATACTAAAAGACTTTGGTAGTTTCAATTTTTCTATTATAAACACTTCAATGAGCATTCTCATGCATATATCATGCGAGCTGTTTTTAAGAATACTCATTGGAAAAATTCCTAGCAGTAAAATTTCTGGGTAAAAGGATATCTGAATTTTAAATTTTTATAAATATTGAACATGGAAGATTTTCAATATACAAGACAAAATAATCAATGAAATTACAATAGGAAAGCAGATGGAATACACAAATTAGCAAGGAAAAATTAAAAAGGCAAAAACTACAGAAAATAAAACCCAATTATAGATATCAAAAAGACAAATATATACTGTTAAAAATAATCACTGATATGCAGAATATAAATATACCTGAGCACACAGCAATATTAAATAACTCACAGCAAGTGACTAGAAATGATTGAGGTAAAACAAAAAAAGATATAGAAATCATACAAAGAAAAGCCATGTGTTTATAATTGGTGGTTCTAAAGAAACCAAGAAAACTGAACAAAACAATCTAGGACATGAAAATGCAAAGTAAAAAATTTGCAATTCCTGTTTCAGGAGAAAAAAATTATAGAGAATAATTAACACCAAAATGTATCTTGCTGAAGTAAATAAAGTGAAGAATAATTCATAAATCTATGCAGAAAACATTAAAAAATGAGAATTGAGAGAAATATTATTCTCATTTTTCATAAACAAAGATGATAAATTTCCATAAGGACATACATTTTTCCTTTAAGTGAACAATACTTTTCAAAATTCACATATATTAGTTCCAATAAAAATACTGATGAGTCAAATTTTTATATAGCAAATAATGCATGTTGTGATCATAATATGAGACAAGAACTCAATAATAAAAATAGAAAACAAACCAAAACTTTAAAAGTTGGTGAATAAAATTATTTTCAACTAAAACTGAGTCAAAAAACAAGTATAATATGACAAAAAACTGTAACTATAACATATGTCAGGACCTATGGTATGTGACTAATATAGTTTCCACAGGAAATTTTATAACCTTAAAAACACTAAGAAACTACTTAAAATTTTAAGACACTTTTAAAGAAAAAAAAGTGAATATCTGAATGAAGAAGTTAAAGAAAAAAACAGGACTAAACAAAAAGAAAACAGAAAAAAAACATTAACAACAAAACCCAGAAAAATATGAACGAGAGTAATAATAACATCAAACACATATACTGCCTATTCAGGTGTTCTTTTAAATGCACAAATCAATTATTAAAATTTTAAGTATTGATTACTGTATAAAGTAGACAACTATTATTATTTCCATTTTATAAGTAAGAAAACCAAATAATGCAGGTGTTAAGCAACTTGTGCAAGGTCATGCCGCAGTTGACCTGAGATTTAAAAACACGAAGTTTGACTCCAAAGTCTTTTTTTAAATAACAATATTATTATAACTAGTTGATAAATCAGAGTTTGTTTTTAGAAAAGGTAAAATATGAAAATGAGAAAGCGTAAAAGTGTACAATTAGTTATGAGAACAGAGAAATAATTCAGATGCAGAGAAAATTCAAAGAAGTTAAATAAAATGCTTTGGTTAATTCTATGCAATTAAATTTAAAATTCTTAAAGAAATTGGTTATTATCTAGGAAAACATACATTTAAAAAATTAGCTCCAGAAAGAAATAGCTACTTGTGGAAGGTACTAAAAGAATAGCCAGAGTTATTACAAAGAGACACTGATGAAGAATTTTTTTTTGAGACAGGGTCTCATGTTGTCCTCCAGGACATCTTGGCTCATTGCAGCCTCGACCTCCCATGTGCAAGTGGTTATCCTGCCTCAGCCTCCCAACAAGCTGGGACTTTAGGCATTTTTGTATTTTAAGTAAAGACAAGCTTTCACCATGTTGCCCAGGATTGTCTCAAATTCCTGAGCTAAAGCAATCCACCCATCCTGACCTCCCAGAATGCTAGAATTACAGATATAAGCCACCACACCTGGCCATGATGAAGAATATTTTATAAAATCTTATCAAATCTTTAATTAGTGAAAATACAAATGCTGTCGAAACTGTTGCAAATTATAGAGAATATAATCTTACAAGTTTTTTATAATACCAGAATATTATTATAACCAAAACGTAACAAAGGTAGACTTTTATTACAGTCAAGATGGAGTAACTAGGGATAGTTTCATCTTCCTTCATGAAACATCTAAAAAACTGAATACAATATATGCCACAAGGTTATCAAAACGTTAAATATCAGAAAATGAATGACAATGATCCCTTAGAGAAAGCAAATAAATGTAATAGCTACTATAATTGCCACGTCTTACTGTCTGCAGAGAGTGTCCACAGGGAAAATAAGTTTTCACAGAGTGGTTAGGGGATGATAGATTCATTGAGTTAAAGAGACTGAGCTGAGAGTCTCAAGAAACCTAGGTAGGTAGAGTCCTTGGAGTAGAGTGTAAAAGACGAGAGAGCTACATAGATAACTGAAAATCTGCAGAGGGTCTCTCCAGCGTTTTTAGCTAAGTACTGGTCAGTGCTTACATGAGAGAAAACAAAGCTAAGGAAAGAACCACTGGAAAGGATTAAGGAGAGCAATGCTCATACATCTAAATGGCCAGTAGTAGTTCCATTCCCACCAGCCAAAATAAATATTGTCGTAACTTATGTGATATCTGACAAAATACTCAAAAGATTTCTGTTTCAGTAGTGAGGAAAATCAGCCCTAAGTGCAGGTCCGTTCCTGCCTTACCAAATATAAAAGCAAAACCCAAAGAAACCAAATCTTTCAGGTTAATCTTCAGAAACAGTCACACACACATGCATGCACAAATTTCTTTTTACATATTTTATTGCACTTTAGGTTCTGGGGTACATGTGCAGAACATGCAGGATTGTTGCATAGGTACATACACGGCAATGTGGTTTGCTGCCTCCAGCCCCTCCCATCACCTATATCTGGCATTTCTCCCCATGTTATACCTCTCCAACCTCCCTAGCCCCCACTGTCCCTCATCTAGTTCCTCCAACAGACCCCAGTAGGTGATGCTGTCCTCCCTATGTCCATGTATTCTCATTGTTCAACACCTGCCTATGAATGAGAACATGCAGTATTTAATTTTCTGTTCTTGTGTCAGTTTGCTGAGAATGAAGGTTTCCAGATTCATCCATGTCCCTACAAAGAACACAAACTCATCATTTTTTATGGTTGCATAGTATTCCATGGTGTATATGTGCCACATTTTCCTGGTCCAGGCTATCATCGATGGGCATTTGGGTTGGTTCCGGGTATTTGCTATTGTAAACAGTGCCGCTATGAACATACATGTGCATGTGTCTTTATAATAGAACAATTTATAATCCTTTGGATATATACTACATAATGGGATTGCTGGGTCAAATGGAATTTCTATTTCTAGGTCCTTGAGGAATTGCCAAACTGTCTTCCACAATGGTTGAACTAATTTACATGCCCACCAACAGTGTAAAAGTGTTTTTATTTCTCCACATCCTCTCTAGCATCTGCTATTTCTCCACATTCTCTCTAGCATCTGCTGTCTCCAGATTTTTTAATGATTGCCATTCTAACTGGTGTGAGATAGTATCTCAATGTGGTTTTGATTTGCATTTCTCTAATGACCAGCGATTATAAGCATTTTTTCATGTTTATTGGCCTCATAAATGTCTTCTTTTGAAAAGTGTCTGTTCATATCCTTCGCCCACTTTTGAATGGGTTTGTTTTTCTTCTTGTAAATCTGTTTTAGTTCTTTGTAGATTCTGGATATTAGCCCTTTGTCAGATGGGTAGATTGCAAAAATTTTTTCCCATTCTGTTGATTGCCAGTTCACTCTGATGATTGTTTCTTTTGCTGTACAGAAGCTCTGGAGTTTAATTAGGTCCCATTTGTCTATTTTGGCTTTTGTTGCCAATGCCTTTGGTGTTTTAGTTATGAAGTCCTTGCCTATGCCTATGTTCTGAACGGTTTTGCCTAGGTTTTCTTCTAGGCTTTTTATGGTGTTAGGTCTTATGTTTAAGTCTTTAATCCATCTAGAGTTAATTTTAGTGTAAGGTACCAGGAAGGGGTCCAGTTTCTGCTTTCTGCACATGGCTAGCTGGTTTTCCCAACACCACTTATTAAGCAGGACATCCTTTCCCCATTGCTTGTTTTTGTCAGGTTTATCAAAGATCAGACGGTTGTAGATGTGTTGCATTGACTCCAAGGCCTCTGTTCTGTTGCATTGGTCTGTATCTCTGTTTTGGTACCAGTACCATGCTGTTTTGATTACTGTAACCTTGTAGTATAGTTTGAAGTCAGATAGAGGCACACACAAATTTCTAAGTTTCATTTAAGAAACTAGAGGAAAACATAAATTAAAAGTAAAATAAGAAATTAATAAACATAAGAATAGAAATCTTGTAATAGAAAATTGACAAACAATAGGGAAAATCAATGACATTAAAAGTTAGTTCTTTGTAAAGATTATTTAAAATGATAGAATTATCATGTATCTGATCAAAAAATAGTGAAAAGACACAAATTCCCAATATTGGGAATGAAAGAAAACATTACCACACATTTTTACTGTTATGAATGGCATGATAAAGGAATATTATGCACTACCTTTATACCAAATTCCCTGAAAAAAAAAAACTAAAACTCACTTAAAAAAATAAATAACCTGATTAGACCCCTACCTACTAAAGAAATTACATTTTATGATCAAACTTTCACACAACAGAGCATTAGATCAAAATGGCTGCATTGTTGACAGTTACCAAACATTTCAGAATAAATAATACCAATTCTGTACAAAAGCTTTCAGAAAAGAGATCACTCTTAAACTCATTTCATAGGGCTAGCATTACTCTAATGCTAAAGCATGACAAATATATTGTAAGGAAAACACAGAGTAATGCTCCTTATGAACACAGATAAAAGTTCCTCATCAAAATTATGACTTATAAAATCCAGCAATATATTAATAGGATGATATGTCTTTACCAATTGGGGTTTTTAGAAGAATGCATACTGGAATTAATAATTGAATATCAATTTATGAGTGTAATCATATTAACAGCTTTCCAAAAATCTGTATGATAATCTCAATTTAGTAGAGAAATGTCTAAAAAAATTAGGGCTCATTAATGATGAAATACTTAGCAAATGAAGTCTAGAAGAAAACTCCCTGAACTTGAAATGAACATCAACAATAAAAACTAAAAATTACATTATATCAGTGTGAAATTCATTATATGAAAGTTTGAATATTTTTCCCTAAAATTAGGAAGAAGGCAAAGATACCCTCTTATCACTCATATTCAGCACTTTCCTAAAATTCTAGCCACTGTAATAAGGTAAGAAAAATCATATAGATTATATGTAGAAAGAAATAAAACTCTCTCTATTCAAAGCAACATGAGTGTCTACACAGAAATCCAAAAAATCTCAAGGTCAATGTACAAAAAAAAGTTATAGAAACTATTAGAATTAACTAATGGTTTTTGAAATGCATATTTTCTAGCTATGTCAACTGAAAAGGCCGAGAAACAATGACCAACCCCAAAGCAGTGATCATTCTTAGAGAGCCTACTAAGGTCTCTAAATATAATTTCTTAAAAAAAATGAAAAAAAAAAAAAAACCAAAAAAGAGAACTCTTTGGAGAAATGGTTAATTCCAGCTCTGTGGCAAGAAATACGCAAAATGAGCCTAAAACACATGTTCTTATAGCAAGCAAGGAAGCTATTGAAATCTACTAGTGTTAGATTAAAAAGAAAATCTGAGTTCCCTCAGATAGACAATTGGTCAAAGACAGTCTTCAGATATGCTGAACTGAACATGAAAGAGTATCCTATCTACAATGGATCAACATACATCAATATGCAGCATTAACATTCACAAGTTTCTAACAATACTTGAATGAGAAAGATATAATGCCCATTATTCATTTTTGGATTATGCTAAGAAATCGAGTCATTACTTAGAAAAGCGGTCCCCAAAATGGCAGAATTAAGAATTTATCACGCATTTTAAAAATTATACCCATTAATCATGTAAATTGATGAGGGCAATTTCAGTGTAGAAAACTTCCATCTAATAAATTAAGAGAAGATGACAGTCTTATGTAGTATCACCATGTCAAAAACCGGAATAAAATAACTGATCTAGGATAGAGTCATCATTATGTGAACGGCAATGAGTGTCAATATAAATCAGGGTGACAATAACCAAAGTCACCATTTAATTTTAACATAAAAAGTGGGAGATTATGAGATATTTGGGACCTACTAATATGACATAATAGGAATGCAAAACATCACCTGTAAAGTATTCTTGCAAAAAAAAAATAGCTAAAGCTATGTCTCTAGCTCTAAATATCTAACTATTAATTGATAGAAAATATAGAGCCAGAGGCACATGTTAATAACCTCATCAAGAATGTGGAAAATCTATAGGGTAAATAACTCAGTTTACTATAGAGTTAGATAGTAAGAGGAAAATTGAGATAAAAACTTATAGTTTAAAAAGTCTTAAAAGACAAAATGTAAATTAGTTGTTGCCAAGAGTATGGGGAAGAAGGGAGTCAAGAATGATTGCTAATGGTTATGAAGTTTCTTTTCATAGTGATGAAAATGTTCTAAAATTAGTAGTGATAAATTAACAACTCTGTGAATATACTAAGAAACACTGAATTATACACTGTAAAAGGGTGAATTTTATAATACATAAAGTGTATCTCACTACAATTATTTTTAAGGAGAGATATAAAAGACATTACTAAGCAAATGCAATGTATAGACTTTGTTTAAATGTTGATTTGAAAAATTAATAATAATAAAAATTTGTCAGAGACTAAGGTTTCAGTCTTGTTTATATAAAATTTTTCTATCATAGAATTATTTCTATCTTCTCTTATGCTTTCTTCTAGAATTTTTATAATTTACTTTTACATAGAAATCATTGCTTTTTAAAATATATTCCTTCCCTAATGTCTAGAGACAATTAGGGAGATTTCAACAATAAACAATAATTGATGAAAAGAAAGAATCATTAACTTTAAGAATGACAATAATATTATTTTTAAAGTCCTTATTTTTTAGACATGCATGCTGATCATTTACTATTGAAATGCTATATCTCTGCAATGTTCTTCTAATTATGATCTGAAAGGAGGTGTACAGATGAAAAGAAGCTTTGCCATAGATTAATATTTCTTGAGGTGAGTGGTGGGTTTGTAGAAATGTATTATATTAACTGCTGTATTTTTGTATATGTTTCAAACTTGTCATTATAAAAAAGCTGGAAAAAATTTATTGAGGTCCATGAAAGAAGAGTATGATAAATTGAAATATACACCTTTTTCTTGGATAGGAAGTCTCAAAATTTAAAAGTGTATTTTCTCTCCAAATTAAGCTAGAAAGTTGACATTATACTAATAAAAATATGAACAGAATAATTTTAACCTGACAAACTTATTTTTAAGTTCTTAATAAGAAATAGGCTATAAGATTTTCCAGGAAAATACTGAAAAACAAACAAGCAAGCAAAGAATCCTAAAAGAATGTATATAAGAAAGAGAAACTAAAATTACTAGATGTGAAAATATATTCTAATGCTATTATTTTGGAATTGGTTCAGCGATAGTCAGATCACTGAAACAAAAGAGACTCTCGGAATTAGACTCAAACATAAATGTCTTGTTATATGATGAACATGGCATTTCAAATCAGTTGAGAAAAGAAGGGTCATTCCCTTAGCAATGTTAGGGAAACTAAGTAGTCATTTTAAAAGGAGGAAGAAAGAAAAAGACATAAGGCTAGATTTGTACTTTGCTCAACACATCAAAATCTTTACCTTATCCAATACAGATATATATTTTAAAAAGCAATAATTTTCATATAAAAGCAAATCATAAAAATTCTGGAAGAAATCATAAAAGACATTTTAGAAATAATCCTACGGTAGAAAAATTTTTTGTAAACAACATGAACCCAGGTCTCTGACCAAAATAAATTGGTAAATTGAAAGCTTTCATAAAGCTATAAATTTCATTAAAAAAATAAAAGGGCAATTAAAATGTTTTATATATTTTTTACATACAAATTTATCAAAATGTACAATAAAAACTATGAATTTCAATTATCAAAAAAATAAGTGAATAGTAGAAAACATTTTTGTGACATATGCAAGAGAGAGAAGGCTCATTTGCTTATTTACTGTAAGGAAAAAAAGCAGATAAAATGCACTAACAACTATTTTTAAAATTTAATATTATTTTATTTTAAGTCCCAGAATACATGTGCAGGACATGCAGGTTTGTCACATAGGTAAATGTGTGCCATGGTGATTTGCTATGCCTATCAACCCACCACCTACGTATTCAGACCTGCATGCATTAGCTATTTATTTTGATGCTCTCCCTCCCACACTCACCCTGCCAGTGCATGTTATCCCCCATCCCTGTGTCGTGTTCTCATTGTTCAGCTCTCACTTCTAAGTGAGAACATGCAGTATTTGGTTTTCAGTATCACCTACATATTCAGCCCTGCCTGCACTAGCTATTTATTTTGATGCTCTCCTTTCCATGCCTGCCTTGCCAGTGTGTGTTTTTCCCCTCCCTGTGTTGTGTTCTCATTGTTCAACTCCCACTTATAAGTGAGAACGTGCAGCATTTGGTTTTCAGTTCCCACATTAGTTTGCTGAGGACAATGGCTTCCAGTTCCATCCATATCCCTGCAAAGAACAAGATCTCATTCTTTTTTATGGCCATGTAGTATTCCACGGTGTATATGTATCACATTTTCTTTATCCTGTCTATCACTGATGGACATTTCAGTTGATTCCATGTCTTTGTTATTGTGAATAGTGCTGTAATCAACATATACATGCATGTATCTTTATAATAGAATGATTTATCTTCTTTTGGGTATATAATGGGATTGCTGGGCCAGTGGTATTTCCAGTTCCAGATCTTTGAGGAATCACCACACCATCTTCCATAATGGTTGAATAAATTTACATTCCCACCAACACTGTAAAAGTGTTCATATTTCTCCACAACCTTACCAGCCTCTGATGTTTTCTAGATTTTTTTAGTAATCACCATTCTGCCTGGCATGAGATGCTACCACGTTGTGGTTTTGATTTGCATTTCTCTAATGATCAGTGATGTTGCTCTTTTTTTCATATATTTGTTGGCCACATGATGTCTTCTTTTGAGAAGCGTCTGTTCATGTCTGTTGCCCACTTTTTAATGGGGTTGTTTGGTTATTTTCCTTTAAATTTGTTTAAGTTCTTTGTAGATTCTGGATATTAGACCTTTGTCAGATGGATAGATTGCAAAAATTTTCTCCCACTCTGTAGGTTGTGTGTTTAATCAGATAATAGTTTATTTTGCTGTACAGAAGTTGTTTAATTAGATCCCATTTGTCAGTTTTTGCTTTTGTCACAATTGCTTTTCATGATTTCATCATGAAACCTTTGCCCATGCTTGTGTCCTGAGTGGTATTGCCTAGATTTTCTTCTAGGGTCTTATAGGTTTGGGTTTTACATTTAAGTCTTTAATCCATCTTGAGTTAATTTTTGTATATGGTGTAAGGAAGAGGTCAAGTTTTAATTTTCTGCATGTGGCTAGCCAGTTTTCCCAGAACCACTTATTAGATAGAAAATCCTTTTCTCATTGCTTTTTTTCTTCAGGTCAAGATCAAATGGTTGTAGATGTGCAGTCTAATTTCTGAGATCTCTATTCTATTCTATATGTCTGTTTTTGTACTAGTACCATGCCATTTTGCTTACTTTATCCTTATAGTATAGTTTGAAATCATGAGGATTGTCTTGGCTATATAAGCTATTTTTTGGTTCCATATGAATTTTAAAGTAGGTTGTTCTAATTCTGTGAAGAATGTCAATGGCAGTTTAATGGGAATAGCCTTTAATCTATAAATTACTTTGGGCAGTATGGCCGTTTTTACAATATTAATTTTTTCTATCCATGAACATGGAATGTTTTTCTACTTGTTTTTGTCCTCTCTGATTTCCTTGAACAGTGGTTTGTAATTCTCCTTGAATAGGCCCTTCACATCCCTTGTTAGCTTTATTCCTAAGTGTTTTATTTTCCTTGTAGGAATTGTGAATGGGAGTTCATTCATGATTTGGTTCTCTGCTTGTCTATTGTCAGTATATAGGAATGCTTGTGATTTTTGCACATTGATTTTGTTTCCTGAAACTCCTTTTTTTAATGGCCAATGCCATAAGGAATAAGTTCATAGAAAAGTATACATTTGTTATGAATTCAGGAAAATATAACCCAATCTTAGTCATAAATAAAAGCAATATAAACCAAAATAGGATTCCAATTTTTATACGTTACATTGCCAAAAAAATTCAATTAATGCACAGGATTTGTGCATGTGTGGGAAAACAAATTCTTCATTAATGTTGGTGAGACTGTATGTCGGTCCAAACTTCTTTGATAATGTTTTAATTAAATTACAAACTGAACCCAAAAGAGAATATGAACAATAAAAAATGAACCTATAGGGATGTAGGTTTAAAAATCATGCAACTACCACACACACAAACACACATACACACACACACTCACACATATCTATATATGACTTAATATATTTTGTATAATACAAACTATTTCATATACTTCTATATAGTCTGCATGTGTGTCTGTGTGTGTATATACAGACAATCATACTGTATATATGATGTAGTGTTTATATATATATATATATATATATATATATATAATGTGTGTGTATAAATAGTGTGTGTATGTGTGTGTATTTATATAATCCCTGTTTGCATGTGTGTGTAAATTTAACAGTGAATACATTGCACATTTTGACAGGTATTTTTCTGTTGAAGAAACAATTTACAGATAAGTAAAAAGTGAGGTCTACTATGAACCTTGTGGAGTTTAATTGGATAGAAAGTATCAGCGTGAATTCATGATTTTTAATGTATATTCAGAAAGATATAGAAAATCAAATATATATATATGTATGTATACACACACACACACGCACACACGCACACACACACACAATATGTGAGTTGGTATATTTGTATTTCTTTTTTCCGTCCACTGAAAGAAACTAGGAGCAATGATACTTCTAAAACAATGAATATAACTAGTACTTAAATCTAGGTTTTTAAGCACAATTCTCTAATAAAGGAAACTAGAGCTTCTTGAAAAAATCAGTGATCCCAGGGCTGGGGCAGAAGAACTGTAAGATGAACCTGGAACATTTTACAGCACCAAAAAACAAGACAGGTTGCACAAAAGAGGGAGGCATATCAACAAGATGCAGAAGCCAAACTAAGAAACTCCCATTTAGTTATAACCCAGAGTATACAATAAATATCCATGGGTCTATATAGATATGAATAAATAATTGAGCAAATAAATAAATGGAGAAGTAGCAGCCCTTTCTTACCAGAGAAGGAATGAAGGAAACACAAAGTCAACATTAGGCAAACATGACAGTAATAATTATTCCAAGCAAGATCAATCAGTGAATGAAAAATACAGTGAGTGAAAGTTGGAGGCAAAATAGAATATTCACAGAGTCCCAAAATATCTCCCTCAAGATGTTTGTCTATTAAAAAAGGAAAATAATAACTTCATGCTTGAGAAACCTAGTAAACATCACCTTTGTCATGTAATAGAGGTTTACACTACTAGTGATAATACATACATGGGAAAATCTTTCTCCTCTTGTTATGATGCAGTGAAAAAGACACATTACTTCTGTAGTTTTCTTCCCAAAATATACTATCTCATTGTAATTGAGGAAAACATCAGACAAATCCAAGTTGAAAGGCATTTTATAAAATAAGTGACCAGTACTAATGTAAAGTGTCACTATAGTGAAATACACGGAAAGACTGAAAAACTGTCACAGGTGAGAAAAGACTAAGGAGACATAACAACTAAATGCAATGTAGAATCATACCTAGATTACAGAATCAATCGATACATGCAAGGGGAAAACTGAAATTTGAACAGATTTACAGTTCAGCCAATAGTATCATCCCAATGTTAATTTCCTGGTTTTGATAATTGTAGTATGATTTTGCAAATTATTAACATTGTGGAAATCTGGGTAAAGCTAATGCATCAACTCTACTATATTTGCAAGTATTGTGTAAGTCTAAAATTATTTTAAAATAAAAAGCTTTTTAAACTTACTATAGAAGAATTACATAAGTAGATGTACTTCTAGAAGTTTATGTTTTAAATTCAATAAAAGAAAATTATGTCACTTCAATTAATCTCACACTTTTACTATAAAAACTTGCTATATGTAAAAAAATTGTGTGTGCGCACATGCACACGTGCTCTTTAGCTGGGTTCAAAGGCACTAATTAGAGACAGTATTGAAAATCTCGTCTTGTTCTCCCAAAATTGAAAGTTTAAATCTCAGTCACATTTATTTCATGCTTTTTTCGTTTTTTTATTTTTTATTTTCTTTCACTGGAGCTGCCAGTGTTTCATCCTTTTTTCTATTAAAGAGGAGAAACTGAGGATAAAAATTGTGTTATGTCTTTTTACAAAAAATAATTTTTTAAATAAAGCAAAATGTTTGCTCAGAAATAAAAGAGTGACCAAATAATTCCTTCTTGAAACATTTACCCTACACGTATTCTCATACATGCATATAAACTTAAATCAACCATAATTTCTCTACAAAAGAGAACAAAGTACATAGATACATTTTATAGAAAAATATGAATCAGTTGTAAATTTTTAAGTAAGTCAGAATAGTTTTTTATGTTCCAACTTGTGCTTTATGTCAGCAGATGCAAGTGTTTTTAGGTGAGAATTTTCTCATAGGCTCTCCAAGAAAATTTTGATAGTTGCCACCTCTGGAGATTAGAGCTAAGGGGATGGAGTTAAAAAGTGATACATTTTATTTTATATACTTTTACATCATTATGTTTTTATTATGGGCCTGTATTATTTTCACAATACAAATATTGAAAGAAAAATTATTTTGGTAATTGGAAATAAAATCTCTCAGTGTGTACCATCAAATATAAATGGAACAATTGAGAGACACTTCAGAAAACTACTTAGCTGCTTAACGTGAGAACACTCATTTTTTTACACTTAAAATTGTCCAAAGATGGAAATGACCATTTCTCACCATGTAGAACCAGCTAATGAAAGTGTTCAGTTATAGATTCACAACATAAGACAATCACATAGAAGAAATCGTGTGTAGAAAATACAAACATTTGGAAGAGTAGTTGGACTAGATGGTTTTAGAATCCCTTCCCTAACAACCCACAGATTGTAGTGTCCTGTCTTAAAGTACACAAAATGATGTCATCCTTCAATAATAATGTACATTTACATAACAAAGAGAATTTTTCATTTTCTCTGAATTTTTGTAAATGCCTGAATAATAGAAAAACTATTATTATGGTTCCTCAAATATTTAGATGTTCGAATATTTTAAATTGGCATATTCAGATGTCACAATCATTTTATCTCCCAAAGGAAGGAGTCAATTAGAACAATTCAAAAGTGAACTGTGAGTCACATCTATTTGATTCAGTGATGTCAATGTTCTTTTCTATGCAAATAAAAAAACTTATATGCAACCCTCAAATTTAAATGCAGGACTTAATGGAAGGATAAGCAGGAGATTTAAGCTGTTGACGTCAGAGAAGCACCCTCTATCTACTAGAAGACCAAAGTACAGACAAGGCAAGTTTGGTCATCATGATTTAAGGTGATGAACTTTTAGATCTCAGCTTAACAAAAGGCGTTGGACTAAACCTTCAATAACGTTTAGCAGAAAGCTAAAATCTGAGGAGCAAATATTATTCATTTATTCTTTCATTGTTCTAGTCGAAAACTATTTATGGAACACCTACTATATTCTAGGCACTTTTCTACACGCAGAAAGACAGTGAAAAACACAAGTCCCTACTATCATGCAGATTACATTCTGAAGAAAGAAGATATTTTAAAAGACAAATAAAACAATTTTACATACAGTTAAGTGTTCTGAAGGAAATGGGGCAGGGGATTAAAGAGTAATGGGCAGGAGAGCTCCCTTGAAGGGTTGAATTGGGTTGAGAAGGAATTTATACAAAAATATCGAGACTAAGTATTCCAAGGAGAGGGATCAGCTAGTGAAAAAGGTCCTGAAACTAATAAAAAATAACTCACTTAACCTGTCCAAGAAACAAAAGGTCACTGTGATTGGAATGTAAATAGAGGAAAACAGATTGAGGAAGATGAAAAATGAAAATCTCTCCATTCAGTTCATATCTGTAACTTGATTTCAATCATATTTAAATATAAATATTTTTTTGCTAGTAAATCTTTCCTGTGAATCTCTATGTTCTTTGAAAAATATCAAGCTGACATACTATAACTATTTTATTAGTCTTTCAGTTTTTTTCCCCCATTAGTCACTCAGAACAATGATCTATAGATGATATAGATAGATAGATAGATAGATGTATTCATATAGATATATATGAATGACTGAAAGCGAAGAAAGTAGCTTAAAAAAAAAAGCCTATTGTGGGATCTAGGAAACTTTGATAGAATTGTTTAGTCTGTTGGCAAGATGAACTGCTAGAGTAGGGTAACATTCTGCTTTGATTATAGTTCTCTTCTTGAAGGGATTTTTCCTATGAATTGGAATTTCTATGTATTCAACAAATCTGTAGAGGCATCCATCTAAATATTCATCTAGCTGAATATTTGAGAGATAGCTGTGAGTAGAATCAATGTGAGTGTAGCATTTGCCAACTTAAATCTCACCATTGAATAAACAGATGGAGAGAAAAATTATTAAACCGTATAAATGTCACCTTCACTTTTTTGATACAAGCAAAGAAATGTGTGCCGGCTTGCTTAGAAGATTTTTGCTGGACAGACGTATGCTCAGATCCAGCCTATTTATTAGAGAACACTCTCAGCTCTCATTTTCAATTTTAATCACTGTGTCAATTTTAAAAGGGCAGTTCTCATTACATAAACATTTGGAAGTTATAAAGCTGAAAGGTCAGGGTATAGACAAGACAAAAGATAACATGCCACCAGCTGGTATAAACTTCCATGACAAAATTTACCTCTCAGTAAGCCTAACTCTCAGACACCAAGATCCTAGCACATAGGAGCTACTGTTAAACATTTTTCTGTTTCTCAAACTACGTATTTTATTTGTGTGGAAATAGTACACATATTATTCTATCAGAAGATTATGGAGGGTAGAATTCTTCAATAAAACTTTATGACAGTATCATAATTTGACTCAACTAAATATTTTTAGATTAATAATCATAATTGCTACTGTTATTCAGCAATAACTCTGTATCAATTGTTCACTCTCTGTTATTTCACTTAATTCTTACCACATCTTTGTTTGGTAGGTAGTTTTATCACCAACATACAGAAATGGAAATTAGGATTTAGGGAATTTAAGCAATTTTCTGAATTATAATTCAACAGGTATATGATAGATATAATACTTTTACCCAGATCTAACTTCAAAACATGGTATTAATCTCTATATTAGACTATCTCCTTGAATAAGTGCTGTTTGAGCTGAAGGTTTTACTTAAGATACCCTAAAATTTGTACTGGAGGATTCAAGAAATCCTAAAACACCTGAGAGAAGAAGCATGAATCACAGTATTTTTATCACCTTTATCTAAAAAGATGTGGTATGAACTGAAAGTTCTGAAAAGTATTGGTTGAACTGTTAGTTAAATATAGGAGAATAAAGATTTATTTTCTTATTATTTTTCTTTGAAACATAAAAATTATATATATGTATAATTATATATATGTCTATATCAGGTATATAAAATATATATACCTGAAACCTGCAAAATACAATAAAATCTGTATCAAAATGTAGGCAAAGATGAAATTTGGCCTATTTATTTCTCAGACTTTTCTTAAAAAAGAAGCATTTAAAATATATATACTTTAAGTTCTGGGATACATGTGCAGAATATGCAGGTTTGTTACACAAGTATACATATGCCATGTTGGTTTGCTACACCCATCAACCCATCATCTACACTAGATATATCTCCTAATGCTATCCCTCTCTTAGCTCCTCATCCCTGATAGGCCCCAGTGTGTGATGTTCCCCTCCCTGTGTCCATGTGTTCTCATTGTTCAACTCCCACTTACGAGTGAGAACATGTGGTGTTTGGTTTTCTGTTTCTGTGTTAGTTTTTTGAGAATGATGGTTTCCAGCTTCATCCATGTCCCTGAAAAGGACATGAACTCATCCCGCATAGTATTCCATGGTGTATATATGCTACATTTTCTTTATCCAGTCCATAATTGATGAGCATTTGGGTCGGTTCCAAGTCGTTGCTATTGTGAACAGTGCTGCAATAAACATATGTATCAAGAAACCCTGTTTATTATTATTATTATATGACCAAGTGATAGGAGATTATGTTATGGAAAACTTTTCATTATACTGTTTAGTGAAAAGAAAAAGGAAGATGCAAAATAAAATATTTAAAATTATTTATACTATGTAAAACAAAATCAAACAAATATACATTCATTTACAAATGTGACAAAACCTAAAAAAAAAAAAAAATTAAGAAGCATTGTCTTAAATGGCCTATCTGAATATCCTTTGATTGTAGAGACAAGAACTAGGGGTATATCTGTATCACATGAGAGAATGGATGAGATCCTGGTAGAAACCTTGTCTGAGACCACAAAATACAAATGAATGTGGAGCTGAAGGGAAAACTGTGCTGATCACATACTTGTATGTTCATTGTGTTAGTGGATCAAGGAAGAAAGCACAAAGTGATAGCAACACAGAAAGCTGTGACCTAAAAAGCTGTCTTCAATAAACCTCTTACACTAGCAACAATAACAAGGACAGGAAAGTTGCCCCCAGGGCAAAGAAAAATAAATTTATCGAGGGTACTTGCAACAGCAATTCCAAGAAGATGCTGGCTGGTTCATTTTACTATTTCTATTCCTCCCCAGCTGATTCTTCAACAGATAGCTTCACTGAAAGTAATAACAATGGCCAGGTGCAGTGGCTCACACTTGTAATGTCAGCTCATTGGGAGGCCAACATGTGTGGATCAAAAGGTTAGGAGATCATGACCACTCTGGCTAACACGGTGAAATCCCATCTCTACTAAAAATACAAAAAATTATCTGGGCATGGTGGCATGTACCTGTAGTCCCAGCTACTCAGGAGGCTGAGGCATGAGAATCACTTGAACCCAAGAGGTGGAGTTTGAAGTGAGCCAAGATCATGCCATTGCATTCCAGCCTGGGTTACAGAGTGAGACTCTGTCTCAAAAGAAAAAAGAAAATAATAGTAACAATGGAATTAGTATTAAACTCTTTAAGCATTTCAAACAAGTGCAAAGAAGAAGAAAAATGCTAAGCCTTTAAGTGTTAAGGTAGGAGTAGGCAGTTATCACAGGATGGGATGAAGCTCTCTTGATTATGAGTAAAGGAGAAAAGGCTCGACTGGAGATTGAACCAGAATGGACTTATGGAAAGAAGGGACAGCCTGATGCCAAAATTCCACCAAATGCAAAACTCATTTTTGAAGTGGAATTAGTGGATATTGATTGAAATAGCAGTGCTTCAGCTCTAAGTATATCAGCAACAATGATAAAACTTGGCCTTGACGAAACTTACATAACTAGTTAGAACTTGTTACTATTGTTAAGGGAAGAGTCAACTGGAAAATTCAAGGAGTTAATAAAATTTGTTTACTTGATCCCAACTTTTGAGAGATGTAATCCCTTATGAATCCGTGAAGTCTGAAATACCTTCCTACAGCTATGTAAAATACTGGTCAAGGAGAACTGTTTCCTTTTACCTCATATTGTAAACTAAATGGCTCAATAAAAATGTATCCACTGTCTTGATTTGACTGAAAAAAAAAAAAAGAGGATAAAGAAGAATCAGAAATGAGAAAAATATAGATGAAAGACATAAGAGTAAATGCACAAGGAAATAGAAAAATAAACTATAAAATAATTTTATAGACATTGTATTTTGTAAAAATAATGAAAACGTACATTTTTTCCCATAGATTAAATTACACAAAATCAAGAGATGAGTTTGAAACAGCAAACCTTTAAGAGAAATTGTAGGAGAAAAGCAAATACATTAAACACAGCAACAACAAAATACAACCATGTGTGCTTATAACCATAGGAAGTAATAGATAAGATAGAGACAATCACATGAAATGACATATAAAGAGATTGTATATGAAATGACATATAAAGAGATCGTATAGAGATCCCACTTCTGGTGATAACAGAATGCCTTGTACTGAATTAACTCTTTCCATGTAAAAGCTATAATAAAATATTTATAAACAACAACATTTTGAGCCACTAGAGTGACTAGAAATAGGCAGAAGCTGGAAGAAAGTCGAACCTTAAAAAAAGAAAGAAAGAACTGCCCTGGTATATAAATATTTAACATAGCTTTTTAACTGAGGGCATATCCCAGTTCCAGCAACATAAAGAATCTAAAACTTAAACAAAAAGTCATACTCTTGAAGAATTAGAGGACCAAGTTTAAGGCTGCCACAAAATTTCAGAAAAGGAAATATAAAAATTAGCCTATAAATTCTGATTAAATCTTTGGTTAACTCAAAGTTGCAAATAAGGGGACTGACTCCAAAGAGAGCAGAAGGAAACACTGCTGGAGAGCTTAAAGAACCAGGTAGAAATTTAATTGCTTCTGGGAAGGAGAGACAGAACTGAAAGTTTGAGTCAAGCCAAGTTAACTACCTGCTAGAACTAAAACAGTAGTCCAGTGGAAATGCAATCTAGAGTCTCTGCAATAAGTTACCTAAAATGCCTAGTATAATATAAAACAGTATGAAACATTTTTAAAAAACAGAAAAATAGTCACATAATAAAGAGAAAAATCAGCCAATTGAAACCAAACCTTAGATGACCCAGATGTCAGAACTAGTATATAGGAAATCAAAATCATGATTATAAATATTGCCTAAGACCAAATGAAATAAAGTCACAATAAATTAATGGATAGAGTACCTCAACAGAGAAATAGAGAGTATTTTTTAAAAAATCAAATTAAAATTTGGAACCTAAATAAAATATCTGAAATGATAAATTCTTATAGTTAGGCTTAAGAGCAGCTTGGATTAATTTATTCCCAGTAAAATTAATGATAGATCAATAGAAAATATTCAATCTGAAAATCAGAAAGACTGGGAAAAGCATAAGTCTCAACAACCTTCAAGACAATATCAAGAAATCAATTATAAATATAACATAGCCTCAGAAGATGAGAGAGAGTGGATCAGGAAAAATAATTTTTAAATACTAGCAATTTTCAAAAATATATGGTGAAAACCATAAAATTACAGATGTAGAAACTGAATGAAACCAACCAATCTCATACACAAAAAACAAAGCAAAAGAAAAAGTGCTTGAAGTAACCAGAGAAAAACAGCAAATTGCCTACAGGGAAGCAATAATAAAAATTTTAGCAGACTTATCAGAAATAACAGAGGCAAGAAGACAATAAAATAAAATATTTAAAGCACTGAAATAATTTGATGTTCACTACTTTTTTCTTTTTTTCCAAAAAATGAAAGCATAATATAGATTTTCTAGAAAAATGAAAATTGGGAGAATTTTAGCAAGATATGCTGAAAGTTCTTTTGGCTAAATGTGTGTGACACCAAATAAAAACTCAGAATTACAGAAATAAATAAGAAATACTGGTACTAATTATTATATGTATTTTTCTTCTATCAATTCTTAAAAATATGACTATTGAATGCAAAAATTGTTTCATTTCAGGGGTTATAATGTATATTTATGTTAAGATGTTTGACAATAACACAAAGGGTGGCATGGTAAATGGAGCTGTATTATTGCAACGTTTCATGTTTTATGTTACATGGTAAAACATTAACTGTATTAATGATTTATAGTGTGAGTTCCTACATCAACTACTAAAAGCATACTGCAAACGTTAACTGAAAAGGCAATAGATAAATTGAAATGCAATATTTAAAAGTGTTTGGTTACCCTCAAAGAAGGAAAAGAAGACATAGAAAAAAACCCGAAAGAACAAATAAAAAGAAAATAGTAAAATGGTAGACTTAATTTCAACTAAATGAACTGATTTCACTGTATGTAAAATGGTTGAACATCCAATTTAAATATCAGAGATTGTCAGACCAGATAAAAAGTATGTATACATTTTCAAAAATGATGCACCTTAAGAGATAAATAAATATAAATAAATATGAAAATGTATACCATGAAGACAGTGTGCATTAAAAAATTAACATGCCTATATTCGTATAAAAATTGACTTATAGGATTTCACTACAGATAAAAAGAATATATTTTATGGTAGAAGAGTCAAATCTTCAAGAGGTCATAAAAATCATAGATATATCTATACCTAATAACAGAATTGCAGAATACGTGGGAGAAAAAACTGATAGAAATACTTGAGCACAGCTTCATAGTAGCTCTAACACCAGTCTTTCAGCAATTGCTAGAACAAGTAGTGAAAAACTCAAAAAGTCTAGAGAATATTTAAATACTACTATCAAATACTTTACCTTACTTGATATTAATAAGCATTTAACACAACAAATGAAGTATATTTGTTATCTTAGTGCACAGGAGATGGTCACTAAGATAGATCATATGCTGAGTCAAGAGAAAAATTTCAATAAATATCAAAAAACCTAAAATCTTTCAGAGTAATTCTTATTAACACAGTAACATTAAATAAGAGATTACTAACAATAATTCCTAGAGAAGCACAGATAGAAACAACACATTTCTAAATCACCCTTAAAAAGTAATAGCAGAGAAATTAGAAAGAATATTTTCTTTCAAAAATATCGGAATCTGTTGGCTGCTGCTAAAGTCATGAAAGCATATTACTTTAAATGCTTAGATTTAAAAAGAAGAAAAGTCAACGATCTAATATATCACCTTAAGAAGCTGGAAAACAGACAGCAAATCAAATGTAAAAAAAAAAAAAAGTAAAAGGATGGAAAATAAAATCAGACAAGCTGAAATCAGTGAAATAGGGGAAATAACTATGATAGGCAAAAATCAGCAAACGTAGTAGTTAATTCTTAAAAGTTTAATTAAATTGATAAAATGCTAACAGGAATGTCCAAAAAGAAAAGGAAAAACACAAATTATCAATAACAGCAATCAAAGAATATATAGCAATCAAATCCTAGATATAACTTAAAAAGAAAAGACTATAATAAAACTACTGTATACCAACAAGTTTGACATTATAGTTAAATAAATTCCTGAGAAAAGCAAAGGATGAATTTCAACCCAAAAAGAAATTAATAATATTTATAATCTTAAATTTATTAAAGAAATTGAATTCATTGTTTAAAATGTTTTCTTTAGAAAGTACTTAATTTCAACTGTTCTCCAGTAAATTATTTCAAATTTTTAAGAAAAAGGAACGTACTCAAATTATTTCAGAAATCAGAAAAAAGACATATTGTTTTATAAGTCCAAGACAATTTTTATAGTAAATCAAAAAAGATATGAATAGAAAAAAACACAGACAATTCTTTTTCATAATTGTGAAAATTCTAAATAAAATATTGCTGAGTAACTTCAAAAATCTTCTTATAACTTATCTTAATTACATGGTTTATATAAAATATGATCATTACATGCCAAAAGGAATAAAACAGAAAAATGTGGTTTAAAAAATAATAAATATCTAAGCAAACTGCATATCATAGCAATATTTTATTTAGAATTTTCACAGATGTCAGAATGACATTACACACACACATTGTTTAATAATACAGAGTCTATTCAGCTATCTTACTTTATACTGCTTTTCTTAGTTCTAGAGAGATCCATAGGAAACATAGCAACATCTCACGAAGTTGCATAATATGATTTACAAAAAAAAATGGTTTATCAAAAGTTGTTGTTGATATGCTGTCAACTCAGCAAAGAACTATAAATAAGGAAGAATTACAGGAACTCTGAAAGTTGCTACAAACCACAAAATATAATGGTGGGACAGGCATAGGACAGACAGTTGCCATTTCAAAAGGGAGAAACAGGAAAGAATAAGGCAGTAACCTGTCCAAAGCAAGTTCAAAACTCAACAGGCAAACAGTAAGTCCTAAAGCTTGAGCGTAACATTTGACTTCATTTCCTGTCTTTTAGCACAGCTGGACAGGGATTAGAACTGCAAGGCCTTAGGCAGCCTTGTTCCTATGCTTTGTGGGGCTGAGCCCATGCAGCAGCACTTACAGGTTGGAGTAAAATTACCAGAGAGGAAATGGAGGTTTTGCGTGAGCCCCCTCCCCCAATAAATTGGAAAAAAGACAAGGGGTACACTGCAGCTATGGGACTCTGTCTTAGGCAAGCAGCATTAGCAGGGGAGCTCTTGGCCTGCCCAGTAATACAAGATTGACAAGGCAATCAGATATGAACCCATTGCTTTTGGTGCTTATAAAGAGATAAGAAAAAGCATTAGAGAAAATGGAGTTGCTAGCCCATTTATGAAAGAATTAATTGAGGCCATAGCAGACAACTTCCATATAAGCCCATGGGACTGGACAGTTCTGGCCAAAACAACTGTAGATACTAGTCTGTACCTTCTCTGGAGCGCAGAATTTGAAGAATTATGTGAACAACAAGCCTCTTTCTAATAATGGCCACTGTTATTACTCCCCTACCCCTGATGTTGGGCTCTCAAAATCCTATTTGGGTGAAACAGTAGCCTTTAAAGGGAGAGAAATACAATAAGCCAGTGAATTCGTTGAGGAACAATTAAAAGCTGACCATATAGAACCATCAAACAGCCCTTGGAATTTGCCCATTTTTGTCATTCCCAAAAGGTCTGGCAAATGGAGATTTTTGCATGACTTACAGGCTATTAATGCTGTATGGGGCCTCTTCAACAGGGCTTCCTTCCCCCATGACAATTCCTTGAGATTGGCCTATAGTCATTATTGACTTAAAAGACTGCTTTTATACTATTTCCCTTGCAGAAAAGGATAGATAAAAATCTGTGTTTACAATACCAGCTATCAATAATGAAATGTCAGCCTGCCAATTTCACTAGAAAGTACTTTTTCAAGGAATGTTGAACAATCCTATTATATGTCAGTAGCATGTACATCAGGTTTTTCTCCCTAGTAGAAAAGAATGTCCTAATTACAAGATTATTCATTTTATGGATGATATTTTACTAGCATCCCCAAAGGAGCCAGTATTTTTAAGTTCATATGCCTCTATCCAAAGGAATACATAGTTAAGACGTTTAATCATAGCACTGAAAAAGAAATATCATGGATACATACTAACTTCCTGATCAGTAAAGCCTCAAAAGGTTAAATTAAATACTAGCAACTTACATACATTAAATGATTATCAAAAATTACTGAGCGATATTAATTCGCTTCGCCCCACCTTGGGCATAACTACTGATAAATTACAAAAATTTTTTTTTTTTAATCCTAGACTCTCCTAGGTATTTAACTCCTGCAGCAAAAATGGAAATTGCAGAAATAGAGCAAGCTATTTCTCTGAGGAAACTAGATCACATAGACCCATAATATTCAGTCCAATTGTTTATTTTTCCTACTAAACATTCCCCAACAGGATTAATAGGACAGACGGCCCCAGGGCTGTGATGCCTAGAATGGGTTTTTTGCTCACATGCCAGGACTAAAACACTATCTCCTTATATCCAGCTAGTTAATAAAGTCATCTATATGGGCTGCTGACGATACACTCTGTTGCTAGGTTATGACCCTGATGTCATAAGAATTCCCTGAGTAAAAAACAATTCAAAGCAGTCTTGTCCCTGTCTCTAGATCTTCAGATAACACTCTCTGATTATGCAGACCATATAGAATATGCCCTTTCTGCTGACTACTTCAGTTCTTATCTCTTACTCCTGTGGTTTTGCCTACAAAAGCAGCTCACTACCCCATACCTAATGCTTTAACATTGTTTACTGACAGCTCTGGTAAAAATGGAAAAGTGGCTATTTGGTAGGGACTGCATAATTCCGTCACTCATTCTGAATTTACTAGTGCTCAAAGAGCTGAGGTTGGAGCCTTAATATTGGCCCTGGAATCTTTTCTGCTCAGCCTATCAATATTGTTAATGACTCTGCTTACTCAGTTTATTTGTTGCAGAACCTTGAGACAGCCTCATTAAGTCTACTCTTGAGCCCACCCTGTGTGCCCTTTTTCTTCATCTTCAGCAATTGCTAGACAACATACACATCCTATTTTTATCACACATATTTGAGCTAACAGCTCACTGCCTGTGCCACTGGTTTATGGCAATGATCAAGCAGATCTGCTAGTTATGACATCACTGCTTGATCAAGCTACGCAATCACAACCATTTTTCCACCAAAATTGGAGAAACTTAACTAAACAATTTCAACTTGCCCAGAGACTAGCTAAACAAATTATCCTGCAATGCCCAGATTGCCAGCTCACAGGCATGTCCCTTCCATGTACGGGTGTTAAACCTAGAGGACTAGAACCTAATCAGTTATGACAAACAGATGTTACACACGTCCCTGAATTTGGAAAACTAAAATATGTACATGTATTCACTGATGCCAATTTTCACCTAATTAGTGCACATACTCTTCCTGGAGAATACACCTGACATATTACTAAACCTCTTCTTTTAATTTTTTCATTTATAGGGTGACCCACAAAAATTAAAACTGATAATGGTCTGGCATTTGCTAGCTCACAATTTCAACAATTTTGTCACATATGGAACATCCAAAGTTCCACAGGCATCCCGTATAATCCCCAAGGACAGGCCATAGTAGAATGTGCCCACTCCACCCATAAAAATATGCTCAGAAAACAAAAAAAGGGGGGAATATGAGTAAGGACCATGCAACATTACTAGCACAAGCCTGATTTACCCTTAATTTCTTAAATTTAAATGACAAATTTCAATTAGCTATATAAAAGTACTTCACTAAAACCTTTCAAGACATAAAACCCGCAGTTTTATGGAGAGATGTAAATAGAAATGTATGATATGGTCCAAATGATTGCTAACACGGGAAAGAGGATACGCTTATATTCAAACCCTTCAGGTCCACTTCGGATTCCAGTACAATGCGTCAAACCTTACCATGGCATGGCTAGGACCCCACCCAGTACCAGAAATGAAGGAAATGAACCTGCAGAACCCACAACCCCAGACAATGCAAATTCCTCAGATGGCACAAGCCCCAAACATCACCTAGGGGATGCTGAAGAAGACAACTCAGGAGGCTGAGAGAATCCTGCTCCAAATATAAACAGCATTTACTCCAGATAATTTGTTCATTTTTTATTCTCTCATTTTGGTTGCTACCTGTACCTGCTACACTCTGTTGAGCCCATCTTCTGGATCTGCCTTTCTTCTTCCCTGTAACCTGGGCAGATACTCCCTTCCCAGCCTCTAACAACATGACTGCTTAGCTAGGAAGGATCAACACATCCCCAGTGGGGTCCCTCCTTGATGATACATGTTGGAATGAGGTTCCAAGTAACATTACATGTCACAGCCTGATGTGAAAATATTACTAATTGTATTCATATTTATCACATGTTCTTTACTAATTCTAGGATGCAAAGCTGGAGCATGAGTTATAACTGCTGCACCTGACAAACTTGTTGCTGCACACACCTGTACTCTTCAATCAACAAAACGTGACACATACACACACACAAAAATGGGGTGGGGAGACGTAGGAGATCAGTCAGAGTGGTGGGAGAAATTACAGGAAAGACACAAACTTTCTTGGAAAGTTGGAAGGCCAGGAGGTTTTGCAAAACTTCAGGGAAGAATGAGCTGAAGGCAGCTGTTCTTACCCTTAGGTGAAGGGCAAGGAGTAGCTACAAGGGAATGTAGAGGAGTTTATCTAAATAGCTTGCTTACTCATGTTGTCCTAAAACCAACCTTTGCTCATCCACATGCATGACTGCTCCCTGAAAGGGGGACAACAATGTTAATTACCCACAGATTGTATTGGCTCCAGGCTTTCAGCATTATGTCTGTACTGAATACTGAGTAAAAGTGAGCAGCACCAGTTTATCAAGACTGCTCACTCTCTGGGAAGTCACCTAGCGCTCTTTCACTGCATACCTATGTCTGAGTACTTCTTTCGTCTGTCGCTTGGCCAGAGTCTGTAGGACAGACTCAGCAGGGGTAGGACGGTAATTCTTCCAATCACTATAAATTCTGTCTTTAATTACTTTCTCTCTTCTTTCATTTTCCTATATGTGATTAAAAGAAGGCACACAGCACTCTAAATGCTTTGCTGCTTTGATATTTTCTCTGCCAGATATCCTAGTTCACTGCTTTTAAATTCTGCCTTCCAAAAAGTCCTAAGGGATTGCAACAGTTCAGCCAAGTTCTTTGCCACTGTAACAAGAATGGTCTTTCCTCCAATTTCCAAAATGTTGTTCCTCATTTTCATCTGTAATCTCATCAGAATGGCCTTTATTGTCCATATTTCTACCAACATTTGGATTATAACTACTTAAGTAATCTCTAAGATGTTCCAGACTTTCCCCACAGCTCTCCTCTTCTGAGCTCTCATCAGAATCACCCTACATGTTCCATTCATGGTAATATAAGTTTTTTTCTAGCCTGCTCTTCCAAATTCTTCCAGCCATTACTCATTACCCAGTACCACAGTTGCTTCCACATTGTCATGTGTTTGTTATAGCAACACCTCAATTCTCTGGTATGGATTTCCTGTCTTAGTCTATTTATGTTGCCATAACAGAATACCTGAGACAGAATAACTTATAGAAATTTATTTTTTATAATACAATTCTGGAGGCTGGGAAGTTTAGGATCAAATTTCTGGCATCTTGCAAGGGCCTTCTTGCTGCATCATCTTATAGCAAAGAGCAGAAGAAGGGCCAAGGAAGCACACTGGAGAGCCAGGGAGCAAGAGAAGGCCAAACTTACCCTTTTATCCCAACATGGATCCCACCCATGAGGATGGAGCCCTCATGGCCTAATCACCTCTCAAAAGTCCCACCTCTTAACTACTACTATAATGACAAACCTTCACAGAAGTTTTGGAGGAAACAATATTCAAACAATAGCAGTTTATGTTTGTTTTCTATTCCTGTGTAACCAATATTGTAAGCTTAGGGGTATAAGACCACACAGATTTAACATCTCTCAGCTTTTGCAGATCACAAGTTGGGGGAAACATCATGACTGGTTTCTCTGCTTAGAGTCTCACAGGGCTGAAATCTAGATGTCCACTGGGTCTAGGATTCTCATCTGTGGCTCAGGGCCCTCTTCAAAGCACTGTTGGAAGAATTCTTTTTTGTTATGGTAGATTTACTGCTGGCTATTAGCTTAGGACCATTCTTAACACCCACAAGCTGCCCATGGTTTCTTGCCATGTGGCACTTCTATCTGGAAAGCCAGCAACAAAGTGTCTGTCTCACATCAAACTCAATGCTTCAAATCTCTGACTTTTCTGTGTCTGACCTCTAAAGCCAGATTTAAAGGGGTCATGAGATTAGGTCAGGCCCACCCAGATAATCTCCCTTTTTAACTAATTACAAGAATTTTTAAAAAGTCTATGAGATTCACAGCCCTAGGGATAATGTATTAAAATGTACACCAGAAAGTGGAGATCTTGGAAGACATTTTAGAATTTTGTCTATTATAGAGTTGTTTTACAGATTAAATAAGATAACATAGAAAAACATATATCTGAATACTTAGTCCTTCATAGGGACCTAATAAATACCATTCATTTTGAATATAATATTTGGAGGGAGGGATGACAGTTGACTCACCAACTAGGCATCTATTCACTTGAACCACAAAAAAATCTGTCATTTCTATAGATCAAGAATATTAAAATATCAACAATTTTATCTGGCCATATTATACCATACTTTTTCAATATCATATTTTATAAAACTGAAGGAACATGTCTATATTGAAACTTTAGTCAGTAAATCGTTCATTTTTTTTCATTCAGTCATTCATTTGCTTACAAGTCTGAGCTAGTACTTAATATCTGGTATGAAATAGCCAACAAATGGGACAATTTAGAGCATACAGAAAAGAAAAATACATCATCCCTAACCTTAAAACTAGGATCTAATGGAATCTGAGTCCTCCTAGATTTTAACAGTGCAGTTGATATTAAACAAAGCTGCTTCTAACAGAGCTAAAAGAAGCAATACATATAGCAATTTCATGTGTCTAACCTCACATTGTTTATAATTCTATGACAAAAACAAATGGAGAAGATAAATTTAGAAGAAACTCTGTACTACACAGGCTCTGTGACAAATGGAGTTTACAGTCTTGGCAAGCAGCCTCTAAGGTTTTTCAGCGTTAGCTGGCATCCTACTTTGGAAATACCTTTCTTAGTTTCTCAGCAACAGTTCAGATATGACAAACAATTCTAGTGTCTCCTTTTTTGGCTTCAAATAAAATAGCATAAGCATATTTAAACATCCATCTTCTTTTGGCTTCTAAAATCATTTTTCACATGAGCACTTAATTCATGGCTTTGTGCACCATACTTGTGTCCCCCAAGAAGAGTTTTCCAAACATTACTGGACATATCAATGCTTCCTTTGTAAGGGGACTCAGAATTCCATCCTTCTCCAATTTGTTTTTATTATTTCATTGGTCAGAATGTGGGCAGCTTCTGCTGCAGATGTGGTCTCCAGTAACTGCCCTGCTAATGGTGATTTGGCTGAGTTATACTGTGATATAAAGACAGCTCCCAAATCTCTGCTAACTTCCTTGTGCTGATATAATTGCAATAATAAAACATACCACAGAATTTAGAGTCTAGCCTAATCCCTATCATACTTTTAATTCTTATTGCATTATCCCTATCCAGTCTCTTCTTGACTACTAGGATCAAAATGGAAATCATTAGCAAACAACGTTGCTCATGCTTTTAATCCTTAACTTCCAAGTTGGAAAAATTATTGCTGAATTTCTGGTCTTTTGTGTTGGTTGTAGATTGGAAGGAGAGATTTCTCCACCCTCCCCAGATATAAACAGATTAAACTCCTGATTTCATTAGTCAAGGACATAAATAATTAACTGAAGCAAGTTAGAAACAGATGTAACTTCTCTTGATATGAATTTTCCTAGGCCTGTAGTTCCCTAAAAAGGCAGCAGCTAACACTTTTTCCAGAATAGGATAATGTCTGATACGAGAAAATAATCTAATTTGTGATATGACAAGTCTTTTATATTTGGGGTTTATTAACTGCGATAGGCAGAATTAGGAGTCCTCACCCCTAAATATGTCCATGTCCTCATCCCCAGAACCTGTGGCTATGTTAAGTATCCTGGCAAAGGAGCATTAGAGTAACAGAATTAAAGTTGCTCATCAGCTGATTGAAGATAAGGAGATTGGCCTGGATTATCCAGGTAGGCTCAATGTAATCACACAGGGGCTTTAAAGTGAAAGTGGGATGCAGAAGGGGAAGTCAAAGTGGTGTGTTGTAAAATCTATTACCCTTTGCTGGTTTTGAAGATAGAGAAAAGGGTGATGAACTAAGAAACATGCTTGGCCTTAGGAACCTCATAAAGGCAAGGAAACACTTTTCCCCGCAGAGTCTTGTAAGAGGAATGCACTCCTGAAACACCTTGGTATTAGTCCAGTGAATTGGTTTTAACCCATATTGGACTTCAGACCTATAAGTTAATAAATTTGTGTTATTTTAAGACACCAAGTTTGTGGTTACCTATTACAGCAGCAAATAAAAAGACTAACAAATCTTCTGACTTGGATTAGTTTTAGGCTCTGAAATGAGGATTCAGGTGAAAGCGTTTTAGTAGGAAGTGTTCCCCGGAAAAATTCTTCAGAGAAATAGGAAAATGGGATCAGAAAGGAAAAGAGGCCAGGCATGAGTGCCAAGTCATGCTATGTTTCATGGAGAACTTGGATTCTGTCCTATATGAAGCATCAAAAATACATTTTACACTTAAAATATTTGATAAGAGGGTAGATATCATGTGAAGTGGTTCTTATCACAATAAAATTTTAAAGAAAACCTTTTTAATCCCATAGGGGAGCTCTGGAGATAATGTGAGTCATTTGTCAGTTCTCCTAAGTCAAATGGCAAGAGGATTGAGTTATTTATCTCTGACCAGACATTGCTTATACACCACCCATGATGGTGAGGTAGAGGAGTAAATTCCTACGCAATTTTAGATCTCCATGCATGTAAAAAAAATGGAATCTGAAAGTTTGAAAGCATCTGCCTACCAGGAGACACAGTTTTGGCTGTTAGGAGTGAAAGCTGACTGAGAGCTTACCTGTATGACAATGGCAAAGAAACCCAATGTGAGATGGACTGTGTACTAACAGTGTCTGCTACAGTTTCCTAATCTATGCACTTTTACTTAAATGATTGTTAACAGATTACATTTTTATTTATTTTATTAAATTCAGCATCTACAAGGCCACATACCATCCAAAGAAAGAAAGACTCAGTGCCCAAGTATTTCTGAAAGGTATCTTCACCTTCTCAGAGATCTACACAATTCAAATAACCCAATCATCAGTAAACAGTTTAAGTATTGCTATGTTCCAGGAATAATCTCTGAGAATCTAGTAACAAACTTCTCGAGCTTCAGTGGAAGTTCTGAAAAGATTAGAAAAATTAAAAAATAATAAATTACCATATTGAATGAGAACAACCCAATCTTTTATTTTGTCTGTCATTGCTCTGAAAGCATATTATGAACTTCATTGTGTAAGAATACCGACTATGCCCAGCTTTTTCTTATCAACTTTGCAAATGGATCCATCACGTCAGAATCAGCTTTTCTAAATCACCAGTTGTCTTCAATAGACATCATCTTAAAGACTGTGTTCAAAACCGATTCTTTTCCCCTGTAAATCTGCTTCTTTTCCCAATTTATTTTCCGTTATTGATGGCATTATTACTATTCTGGCCTCTCAAGTTAAATTTGTTAAATTTTTCTTCTCAGTCCTTTTCCCATTTGCCCCCAAAGTACTCACTGACAGTGCCTGTGGCTGCAGCACTTACCCTGAAATAACTTGCTTTTATTATTATTTTTATATTGCTCTAGCATATCAACCCTGGAAACAAAAGACATCATTCTATTTATAGCATTGTGTTTTTAGTAGTGGTATTTATATTTACAAAATATAGTAATTCTCAATTGTTGATAAAAATATGAAGAAATTTGTACCCTCATACACTGCTTATAGGAATATAAAATAGGGCAACCACCCTGGATAACAGTCCAACAGATCCTCAATTTAAACATAGGTTACCATATGACCTGATTATTCTACTCCTAAGTATATGTCCAACAATAAAAACATTACTTGTACCAAACATTTATAGCAGCCATATATTTGAAATAATGTCTATCAACTGATAAAGTGCAGTATAACCACACAGTGAAATATTTTTTAGCCATGAAAAATAACAAAGTACTGAGTCAGCTTGGGATCGATCCAAGATGGCCATTTAGGAACAGCTCAGGATTGCAGCTCCCAGTCAAAGCGCAGAGGGTGAGTGGACGCCGCAATTTTATTGCCCACAGACTACGAAATTCCCAGGCGGAGGAGCTCCACGGGTCGCCAGCGCGGTTGTTTCGTCCAGCGTGGCTGTGCCCCGCGTGGCTGCTTTGTCGGTGCCCCGGAGCAGCGGTTCTCCGTACAAAATACACCAGTCCGGGTGCCCTTTTGGCTGGCGATAGGAGTCACAGAAACTTGCCCATTCGTCTGTTTAAAAAGGGGACTGAGCAGGGAACCAGGACAGTAGATTCCAGGGCAAAAAAAGTGCCACGAATCTCAGTGCCGCTGTTTAAGCCAGCTCAGTGAGTTGCCGCAGGGGAAAAAACACAGACACCAGCACCTCTTCAACAGGCGACTGGAACACCAACTTTAAAAAAAATAATAAAATAAAGGCTCTAAAGCAGGGAGCCAGGTGATCAGGCTCAGCTGGTCCCATCCCCACAAAAGAACAGCAATAAGAAACTGTCTCGATTGAGAGTTTCACAGCAAGCACAGCTGAACCCAGGACAGTCCAGCTCTGTGGGGGAGGGGCGTCCACCATTACTGAGGCAGCCCGCCACTACAGAGGTAGTCAGTCAATGCTGAGGCAGCCCGCCATTGCCAAGGCAACCCGCCACTGCAGAGAAACTCCACCTTAATAGAGGTGGGCCACCATTGCCGAGGCAGTTCTAACTACACCCATATAAACAGGACTGCAGGGAAGTTCACTCGGCAGCTGGGCAGAGCCCACAGCAGCTCAGGAAAGCCTCTACAGGCAAACAGTGACTAGGCTGCTTCCTTGCTGGGCAGGGCAGCCCTGAAGGAAAAAAAAAGAAGGCATCAGCATAACGGAAACTCATAAAGCTCTAAATCCCTGGGACAGAACACCTGGGAACAAAAAGCAGTTTATGAGTTCTGCTGCAGCAGACCTAAATGTACCTGCCCAGCAGCTCTGAATGAACAACGGAGCTCACAGCTCAGCATTTGAGCTCCTATAAAGAAGAGACCGTCTCCTCAAGCAGCTCCCTGACCCCTGTATATCCAAAGAGCCACCTCATAAAGGAGAGATCAGATTGACACTAAGCGGGTATCCTTCTGGGACAAAGATAGCAGAAGAAGAAAACTGGTAACAACCCTTACTGTTCAGCAGCTGCTGCAGGTGAACCCCAGGCAAGCAGGGCCTGGAGTGGACCTCAGCAGACCTACAGCAGAGGGGTCAGACTGTCAGAAGGAAAACCAAGAAACAGAAATAACCTCAGCATCAACAAACAGAGCATCCACTCAGAGACCCAATCTGAAAGCCAGCAACTACAAAGATGACAGGTGGATAAATCCATAAAGATGGGAAGAAACCAG
>NW_016108055.1:528653-530127 GCF_001604975.1 Cebus imitator
CAAAGCATACACAACTTTCAATAGCTGAATTGACGATCAACTGAATGAAATAAAATGAGAAGGCATAATTGGAGAAAAAAGGGTAAAAAGGAACGAACAAAGTCTCCAAGAAATGTGGGACTATGTGAAAAGACCTAATCGACATTTGATAGGTGTACCTGAATGTGATGAAGAGAATGAATCCAAACTGGAAAATACTCTTCAGGATATTATCCAGGAAAACTTCCCCAACCAAACAAGGCAAGCCAATATTCAAGTCCAGGAAATACACAGAACACCACAAGATATTCCTCACGAAGAGCAACCCCAAGGCACATAATCCTCAGATTCACCAGGGTTGAAATGAAGGAGAAAATACTAAGGGCAGCCAGAGAGAAAGGTCGGGTTACCCACAAAGGGAAGCCCATCAGACTCACAGCAGATCTCTCAGCAGAAACCCTACAAGCCAGAAGAGAGTGGGGGCCAATATTCAACATCTTTAAAGAAAAGAACTTTCAACCCAGAATCTCCTATCCAGCCAAACTAAGCTTCATAAGTGAAGGAAAAATAAAATCCTTTGCGAACAAGCAAGGACTCAAAGATTTCGTCACCACCAGGCCTGCTTTACAAGAGCTCCTGAAAGAGGCTCTACACATAGAAAGGAATAACCAGTATCAGCCACTCCAAAAACATACCAAATGGTAAAGAGTATCGACACAATGAAGAATCTGCATCAACTAACAGGTAAAACAGCCAGCTAGCATCAAAATGGCAGTATCAACTTCACACATAACAATATTAACCCTAAATTTAAATGGACTAAATACCCCAATAAAAAGCCACAGACTGGAATATTGGATAAAAAGCCAAAATCCATCAGTGTGCTGTATCCAGGAAACCCATCTCAGATGCAAGCATACACAAGGCTCAAAATAAAGGGATGGAGGAAGATTTACCAAGCAAATGGAGAGCAAAAAAAAAAAGCAGGAGTTATAAGTATCATCTCTGATAAAATAGACTTTAAAGCAACAAAGATCAAAAGAGACAAAGAAGAACATTACATAATGGTAAAATGATCAATGCAACAAGAAGAGCTAATGATCCTAAATATATATACACCCAATACAGGAGCACCCAGATACATAAGGCAAGTTCTTAATGACTTACAAAGAGACTTAGACTCCCACACAATAATAGTGGGAGACTTTAACACACTATTTTCAATATTAGACAGATCAACCAGACAGAAAATTAACAAAGATATACAGGACTTGAACTCAGACCTGGACCAAGAAAACCTAATAGACATTTACAGAACTCTCCACCCCAAATCCACAGAATATACATTCTTCTCAGCACCACATCACACCAGTCTAAAATTGACCACATAATTGGAAGTAAATCACTCCTCAGCAAATGCAAAAGAACGGAAATCATAACAAATAGTCTCTCAGACCACAGTGCAATCAAGTTAGAACTCAGAATTCAAAAACTA
>NW_016108055.1:530821-540949 GCF_001604975.1 Cebus imitator
ACACATTTAAAGCAGTGTTTAGAGGAAAATTTATAGCAATAAATGCCCACATGAGAAGCAAGGAGAGATCTAAAACTGACACCCTATCATCAAAATTGAAAGAGCTAGAGGAGCAAGATAAAATAAAACTCAAAACCTAGCAGAAGACAAGAAATAACTAAGAACAGAGCAGAACTAAAGAAGATAGAGACACAAAAATCCCTTCAAACAATCAATAAATCCAGGAGCTGGTTTTTCGAAATGATCAACAAAATAGACAGACCACTAGCCAGATTAATAAAAAAGAAACGAGAGAATAATCAAATAGATGCAATGAAAAACGATGAAGGGGATATCACCACAGATTCCACAGAAATTCAAACCATCACCAGAGATTATTACAAACAGCTGTATGCATATAAACTAGTAAACCTGGAATAAATGGACCAATTCCTGTACACTTGCATCCTCCCAAGCCTAAACCAGGAAGAAGTTGAAACCATGAATAGACCAACAACAAGGGCAGAAGTTGAGGCAGTAATTAAGAGTCTGCCACCCAAAGAAAGCTCAGGTCCAGACGGGTTCACAGCATAATTCTACCAGACATACAAAGAGGAGCAGGAACCACTCCATCAGAAACTATTCCAAACAATCCAAAAAGAGAGAATCCTTCCTAAATCATTTTATGAGACCAACGTCATCCTGATACCAGAACCTGGCAGAGACTCAGCAAGAAAAGAAAACTTCAGGCTAATATCCATGATGAACATAGATGCAAAAATCTTCAATAAAATACTGGCAAGCCAATTGCAACAGCACATCAAAAAGCTTATCCACCATGATCAAGTAGGCTTCATCCCGGGGATGCAAGGCTGGTTCAACATACGCAAGTCTATAAACGTAATTCACGATATAAACAGAACCAAAGACAAAAACCAAATGATTTTCTCAATTGATGCAGAGAAGGCCTTCAACAAAATTCAACAGCCCTTTATGCTAAAAACCCTCAAGAAACTAGGTATTGATGGAATGTATCTCAAAATAATAAAAACTGTTTATGACAAACCAGCAGCCAATATCATACTGAATGGGCAAAAACTGGAAGCATTCCCTTTGAAATCTGGCACTTGACAAGGATGCCCTCTCTCACTGCTCTTATTCAATATATTATTGGAAGTTCTAGCCAGAGCAATCAGGCAAGAAAAAGAAATAAATTTAATCAAATAGTAAAGGAGGAAGTCAATTTGTCTCTATTTGCAGATGACACAATTGCATATCTAAAAGACCCCATCGTCTCAGCCCAAAATCTCCTCAAACTGATAAACAAACTCAGCAAAGTCTCAGGATACAAAATCAATGTGCAAAAATCACAAGCATTCCTAGACAACAATAACCGAATTAAAGAGAGCCAAATCAAGAACAAACTGTCATTCACAATTGCTACAAAGAAAATAAAATACCTAGGAATACAACTAACAAGGAACATAAAGAACCTCTTCAAGGAGAACTACAAACCACTGCTCAATGAAATAAGAGAGGACACAAACAGATGGAGAAACATTCCATGTTCATGGTTAGGAAGAATCAATGCCGTGAAAATGGCCATACTGCCCAAAGTAATTTACAGGTTCAATGCTATCCCCATCAAGCTACCAATGACCTTCTTCACAGAACTGGAAAAAAACACCTTAAACTTCATATGGAACCAAAAGAGAGCCCGCATAGCCAAGTCAATTCTAAGCAAAAAGAACAAAGCGGGGGGCATCACACTACCGGACTTCAAACTATACTACAAGGCTACAGTAATCAAAACAGCATGGTACTGGTACCAAAACAGAAATATAGACCAATGGAACAGAACAGAGGTCTTGGAGGCAACACAACATATCTACAACCATCTGATCTTTGACAAACCAGACAAAAACAAGCAATGGGGAAAGGATTCCCTGTTCAATAAATGGTGTTGGGAAAGCTGGCTAGCCACGTGCAGAAAGCAGAAACTGGAACCCTTCCTGACACCTTACACTAAAATTAACTCCAGATGGATTAAAGACTTAAACATAAGACCTAACACCATAAAAACCCTAGAAGAAAATCCAGGCAAAACCATTCAGGACGTAGGTGTAGGCAAAGACTTCATGACCAAAACACCAAAAGCATTGGCAACAAAAGCCAAAATAGACAAATGGGACCTAATCAAACTCCACAGCTTCTGCACAACAAAAGGAACAGTTATTAGAGTGAATAGGCAGCCAACAGAATGGGTAACAATTTTTGCAATGCACCCATCTGACACAGGGCTAATATTGAGAATCTACAAAGAACAAAAATAGATTTACAAGAAAAAAAAATAAGCCCATTCAAAAGTGGGTGAAGGATATGAGCAGATACTTTACAAAAGAAGACATACATGAGGCCAACAAATATATGAAAAAATGCTTATCATCACTGGTCATTAGAGACATGCAAATCAAAACTACACTGAGATACTGTCTCATGCCAGTTAGTATGGCGATCATGAAAAAATCTGGAGACAACAGATGCTGGAGAGGATGTGGAGAAATAGGAACAGTTTTACACTGTTGGTGGGAGTGTAAATTAGTTAGTCCATCATGGAAGACAGTGTGGCAATTCCTCAAGGACCTAGAAATAGAAATTCCATTTGACTCAGCAATCCCATTACTGGGTATATATCCAAAGGATTATAAATCATTCTACTATAAGGACCTGTGCAAACGAATGTTCATTGCAGCACTGTTCACAATAGCAAAGACCTGGAACCATCCCAAATGCCCACTGATGATAGACTGGACAGGGAAAATGTGGCACATATACATCATGGAATACTATGCAGCCATGAAAGACGATGAGTTTGTGTCCTTTGTAGGGACATGGATGAACCTGGAAATCATCATTCTCAGCAAACTGACACAAGAACAGAAAATCAAACACTGCATGGTCTCACTCATGGTCTCAGGTATGTCTTTAACAATAGTGTGAAAATGAACTAATACACTTGACCTCTACCTTACACCATATCTGAAAATTATTCAAGGTTGCTCATATATATAAATATCAAATTTTAAAAATCAAACTTCTAGAAGAAAACATAGGAGAGAACCTTCATTACTTTAGGGTAGGCAAAGATTTCTTAAACAGGATAAAAAGACAACCACCATAAAAGGATAAAAACAATTGGACTGCATGGAAATACATTTTTTGTTTACTAAAAAAATCAATAAAAGAGTGAACAGGCAAACCACAAGAAAGGATACTATCATTATCTAACTAACTGACAAAGGCATCTATTCAGAATCTATAAAAAACTTATACAAATAAAAAAATACAAAAATATTTTTATAAAGAATGGGCAAAAGGCTTGAACAAGTACCACACAAAAGAGAATATCCAAATGGCCATTATGTGTATGAAAAGATGGACTACATCATTATTCTTCAGGAAGGTACAAATTTAAACTACAAAACACCATTACACATTTACCAGAAATCTAAAAACTTAAAAGACTGAATACTGAATATGGGGAAGAATGTGGAGCAACTGGAACTCTCATACAGTGTGGTTGTAACTTTGGACAACTGTCTGACAGTGTCTATTAAAGCTAAATGCACACCTAAAAAAAAAAGAAAGAAAGAAACAGGCAATGGTCCTGAATAGACATTTCTCAAAGGATGACATATGAATGGCTGACCGGTGTATGATTACACCCTCACTCCCATCTCACTGAGATGCCAGCCACCAAGGGGTAGCCAAGCTGCCCAGGCTTCTGCCTGGCAGACTGCAATTCAGGGGTTACCACAACATCCCCCTCAGGTTTGCCAGAATGATTCGGATCTCAGAGAAGCACTCTACGTACATGCACAGGTTTATTTCCTATTAAAGTATACAGCTCAGGAAAAGTCACATAGAAGAGAGGCATAAGGCAAGGTGGGTGGGGATTGGGGCTGTCAGAGAGGATAACAACTGTTTACACAGCACTTCCATTCTATGGGCTATGAGAAGAAATCTGACATGATTTCAAGTCCACAAGAGCATGAGCATGCCTTATATGCAAATGCTGTGCAACTTTACATCAGGGACTTGAGCGTTCTCAGATGCTGGCATCTGTAGGGTCCTGAAACCAACCCCCTGCAGATAAGGAGAAGTAAAGCCTTGGCTTAGGAATCTGTTTTCAAATTGCTCACCAAGTAGACTGAGGACATAATACGGCTGACATACTTTTATATGAGGATGACATTCTTAACTATCAGTAAGGAACATGAGTTTTTTCTTTTCAGCAGTTATTCCCAAAGTAGTACTTTTAAATGTAACATGGGCAAGTACTTAAGGACAATCTGTGGGGATCCTGTGATATCCACAGTACACTGTGGCAACCCTGCTGTCTGTGCCTGAAAATAACAAAAGCCATGGGGGAAAGAGTTACCAGCCAAGGTAGATGTGACTTTGCATGTCTGGGAATCCACTGGATCCCAAATAAGTAAAAGCCACTCAGTACCTAGAGATAAACCCCCATAGCAAACAGCAAATCACATGAAAATAGATACATCTAAAATCAGGTGAAAATTAAGTCTCTAAAAAGAAAAGAAAATTAAGTCTCAAAACAACTCAAATGCAATGCCCAGCTAGTTTTTTGTTTTTTGTTTTTTTAGTAGAAATGGGGTTTCTCCAAGTTGGCCAGGCTGGTCTCGAACTCCTGACCTCAGCTGATCTGCCAACCTTGGCCTCCCAAAGTGCTGGGATTACAGGCATGAGCCACTGTGCCCAGCAATTTTTTTACTTTTAGTAGATATGGAGTTTCACCATGTTGCCTAGGATGATCTCCACTTCCTGGACTCAAGTGATCCACTTGGCTCAGCCTCTCAAAATGCTAGCATTACAGTCGTGAGTCACCCACCTGGCCAACTGGAGTATTTTTTTTTTAATAATACAGAATTCAATTTTATTCCATTTTTAAACCCATTAATTTTTCTCAGCATCTTTCAGAAATTGCATAATTAAACAGGCCTTTTTGGACAGAACTAAAATCAAGTATTACTTGAGGTTAGACAGACAACATAAATATGCAAATTGGCATTTAACTAGGACCCCAGCTCAGCACCTGGCTATCTCATTCCCTCACCAAGCAGCATGACCCATTCTCCTGCTTCTGTCCATCCACTGTGGGATGACTCAAATTCTGTCTCATCTCAACTGGAGCATTTCTAAGGCTCGTGATGATCTTGTTATTAAACACAATAGAGTATGTCCCTGATTATTCTCAGCTTTTGACCATGAGCTGAGAAATAACGCTACCACTACTCCCAAAGTCCTGTGAGCTTGCAGTATGTTTCACATGTATGACCACACCAAAGCCCAGTGTGAAATGTACCTATTCCTGCCCTGGGCTAGGCAATCTTTGAGATCTCCCTACAATGACAACAGTGTTTGGGACCTCTCTAGGCTATAATATTTCCACATGCACACATAGACGCCAGAACTCCCTAGCATAACGAGGAGTATACCAGGGCCGCCTGGTGAATGCGCGATAGTAACCCACTGCATCAATCCTCCACCCACTCATGAGTGCACATTTGCCTCTTCCATTTAGGAGATTGAGAGCCTAGGAAATTTATGTCTGCACCCTTTCTACCTGAGGAGTGAGGATATAAAACTTTACCTTCAGGTACAGCTGTGGTGGAGGATGAAAGGGTTAATTTATGTGAAGTGTGCAGTAGTGATACAATGTTTTAGAAAGTTTTTCTGAATTTTCTGGGTAAATGTACATACACGCCCAAAGACATTCCCAATCACTCCACACATCTCTCTCCTCCATACCTCCCTGCCCTGATGCACACAACCCTATTCCAGCTAAATGGCAATTCTGCCTCCAGGGACTGGAGGGGATTGTCATGATTCTTTACTGGATGGACTCACTGTTTTTACACCAAACTGTCCAAACCTCATGTCTGTCAGGACGCTCAAACCAAAGTAGTTCTCCTGCAAAAGTGGCTCCCCAGGAGGCATGGTTTCCAGTGAACAGAGATTGCAGAGGTCTTCCAGGTGATCCTCAGTGGGAGCTAGGAGAAAAAAAGGTAGGAATTGCCACCATTTGCCACCCTGAAGATATTTCCTTAGCAAAGGAGTGCTTCAGGATACACACCTTTTTCCTTGGTGGGTTCCTCTGCCTGTATTGAGAGAAAGAAAAACACCGTGAGCTTCAGACCATCCTGCGTTCTGAGTGCACAGGTCTTTTCTTCACTTGGTGACATTAGAAGACCAGATGGGAAACAGTGTTCAAGTCAAAGGAACACAAAAGAAGAACAGGAAAAACCAACTCAAAAAGTTTTTCTGGAGGGTGTTTCCTCTCAAGGTCATGTGGCTTGGCAATGAAGTGATTTTGCCCCAAGGAGAGAATCAAGCTGTGGAGGAAAAAGCCTCTCAGTGCATGGCTGATGCTCTCACTTTCTCCTGCCTAAAATCAAGCCTCAGTGGGGAACAGATTCTCACTCAGAATTCCCCCCACAGGGACACGGTATAAGTCACCTATGATACATACAATCATATCTTATTTTAATTCAATAAGATAAAGCTAAGAAAGTAACATTTTCTCAGACAAAACCAGATGGCCTGACCTTCAAATGCCATGAGGCAGCCTCATCTGAGCTCATTGGTGAGGTCTTCCTGGGGATCCTCAGTGGGAACTAGGAGGACATAGAGTGATTGCCAGCATCATGGCAGTGTTGCTCATCAATAATGCAGGGGCACTGCTTGTGTGGGTGTGGGTGGAGGGCAGCAGGTGCTGGGGAGGAGCAGGGAGGAAAGGCTTTCTAGCCCCAGGCTGCCTCATCAATATGAAAAAGCCCATCTTGAACAGGACACACCGCCCAGGGCAGGCTGTGTGTTTTTGCAGCCTCTCAGGGCTCCTGCCTTCCTGATTCCTTCCAAGGTCATTTCCTCCCTTGAATCCACCTGTGGTGCTGCTGCTGTGAATATCATCCCTTTTAGAAATTTTCTACCTAATAAGAAGCAAATTTTCCTTAAAGAGAAGATTGAATTCTAACCAAAATATTCTATTTATTCACTAACAATTTGTATTTAGGACCATAAAATACTCAGTTTTCCTCCCATTTAAAGATAATCTCTATTTAGCACCTGCTATTTGTCCTTCCACTCTCTTTTCCATAACCATGCATGTGTGTCCGTGGAGCCCATTGCTGCTCACACTCACACTGGCTCAGACACTGGGACAGTCCATCATGGGGGCAGCACATGGGCACTGACCCTCTCTAACCCAATGTTAGAGATTCCAGTAGGGAAAATGGGCATCAGGCTAATGCCCAAGTTATTTTTTGAGATCATATTGGGTGCTGTCTCTTGGGGGTGTGTGTTACTAAGCTGGAGCATTTCTTTCTTTCTTTTCTTTTTTTCTTTTTTTGAGATGGAGTCTTGCTCTGTTGCCCAGCCTGGAGTACAGTGGCATGTCTTGGCTCACTGCAACCTCTGCCTCCCAGGTTCAGGCAATTCTTTCACCTCAGTATCCCAAGTAGCTGGGATTACAGGTGCCCACCACTATGCCCAGCTAACTTTTGTATTTTCAGTAGAGACGGGATTTCACCATGTTAACCAGGCTGGTTTTGAACTCCTAACCTCAGGTCATCTGCCCTCCTTGGCCTCCCAAAGTGCTGGGATTACAGGCTTGAGCCACTGCACCCAGCCAAGCTGGTACATTTCTAAGGCTTGTGGGAATCATGATTTTTGTTTGGTTTAGTTTTATTTATTTATTTATTTATTTAGGTGACAGGGTCTTACTCTGTTACCCAGATGGAATGCAGTGGCACAATCATGGCTTATTGTAGCCTCAACCTGCCAGGCTAAAGCAATCCTTCTGCCTCAGCCTCCTGAGAAACTGGGACTACGGGAGCACATCACCACGCCTGGCTAATTTTTGTATTTTTTGTAGAGTTGTGGTTTCACCATGTTGGCCAGGCTATTCTCAAACTCCTGGGCTCAAGTGATTCTCCTGCCTCAACTTTCCAAACTGCTGGGATTACAGGCATGAGCCACCATGCCTGGCTTATTTTCCTTCTTCCCCTCTCTTTCTTTCTGTCTTTCTTTCTTTTTCTTTCTTTATTTCTTTCTCTTTCTCTTTCTTTCTTTCTTTCTCTACCTCTATCTTTCTTTATTTATTTCTCTTTCTTTCTTTCTTTCTTTCTTTCTTTCTCTCTCTCTCTCTCTCTTTCTTTCTTTCTTTCTTTCTCTTTCTTTCGTCTTTCCTTCTTTTCCTCCTTCTCTCCTTCTCTTTTTCTATTTTTAGACAGTCTCAATGTGTTGCCCAGGCTGGAGTGCAGTGGTACAATATTAGCTCGCTGCAACCTCTGCCTCCTGGGTTCAAGCAATTCTCTGCCTTAGCCTCCCAAGTAGCTGGGATTACAGGTGTGAACCACCACACCCAACTAATTTTTGTGTTTTTAGTAGAGATGGGGTTTCACCATGGTGGCCAGGCTGGTCTTAAACTCCTGACCTTGTGATCTGTCCACCTTGGCCTCTCAAAGTGCTGGGATTGCAGGTGTGAGCCACTGTGCCCAGCCCATTTTCTTAATAGTACTAGACTCTCCATATTTCTAAACTGCAAGAAAAATTCTAAGGCTGCACATATCTATACACTAGTGTGCTTCGAGTTGATTCTCATTTTGGTCTCCATGTGTGGACCTTTTCTGGTCACATATATGCAGTGCTTGACCTGAGCCCAGGCTGTGCTGAGGTCATGAGCTCATCTCCTTGGTCACGTTGCTTATGTCAGACACAGGTACTCAGGGGAGCAGAGAATCAACCTCAGGTGATCTTGGGAGCAATGCAGAAGGGGAGACTTTGCTCCTGTAATACATGGCCCTGCTGGGTATTGTTTTGGCCCTGCAGGGCCCAGACCCACCTGTGAGGTAGACAGGGACAGCAGAGGTAGACAGGAGACAGAGACTGATTCCTGATGGCTTCTTTTGCTTAAGCCACTTTGAGTTGGATTTCTGTTACTTGCAACCATGAGTCCTGACTTGAGGGAAAAAAGCCACCCATTCTGTTGAAAATGCAATCATCACACAAATGGACAAGTTCCACCATCTGCAGTGTGATCTACCCCAAGGCCCAGGTATCCACAGCAATGTGTCCAGGCTGGGACATCAAAGAGGAGAGCTGTCAAGTCAGAGGGGAGCAGAACTACTAGCACCGGCAGCAGACAGACAGACTCTGGCAGATGCAATGGCCAGTTCCCAGAAAGGAAGGGGGCTGGGCTGTGCTGCACAAGGCCAGTGAGTACAACACCACCATGCCGGGCTTCCATTCTCAAACAAGCCATGCTCCCTCTGGCCTGACTGTAGGTCGATCAAGCAATGCTCTTATTACCTATCTGTTCCCTAAGGCCCTGGATATGAAGCTGAGGAACAGAAGTGTCCTGGTCACTAGGAATGAATGTGCTCAATGAATTAACTAAGAGCTGACTAATATCCCCATGTGGTTAGCAGAAATCAGTGCTGGGTCCCTCTGAGGTTTAGCTTGCTAAAATCTCATTGGTGAACAGCAGATAGGGCTCCTAAACAGCCCACCCTCCTTTTGCCAAAAGGAGGTAGGTTTGGAGCCTGAGGGATGTGGTGGGTAGACTGGCATGCCTGCAGAGGCAGATGAGGGAAGTGGGATTCTTACTGGCTGAGGTTCAGGCCCATTTCCTGGAGGGCTTGTTCCTGCTCCTTGCAGATCTTCTGCAGCTCTGCCTTCTCGTCCTGAAGCTCCCACAACTCCTAAAATGAACAAACCAACCAGATGCTGCTGGACAGAGGATTACAAGTAATATTTTTTTGTTTCTTTTTTTTTTAGGTGGAGTCATGCATTGTTGCCCAGGCTGGTAGTGCAGTGGTGTGATCGCTCACTGCAATCTCCGCCTCCTGGGTTCAAGCAATTCTCCTGACTCAGCCTCCTAAGTAGCTAGGACTACAGGCATGTGCCACCATGCCCTGCTAATTTTTTGTTATTTTTAGTAGAGGCAGGATTTTCACCATGTTTGCCAGGATGATCTCGATCTCCTGACCTCGTGATCCACCTGCTTCAGCCTCCCAAAGTGCTGGGATTACAGGCATGAGATGCTGTACCTGGCTTTTTTTTTTT
>NW_016108055.1:541079-543050 GCF_001604975.1 Cebus imitator
AAGCTTGCATCAGCAAAGACTAGTTTGAAAGGTGGTTTTCTGTTCAACTCTCAAAAAGCTGCTTTTTTGGAAAGCACTGGTGAAGGGTGATGAAGACAGTGATCTGGGCCTCATTTCATGGCTAGAACACCCAGAGACTGGCTGGACCATGTGAGGAGCCCTGCAGGGAAGCAGCTCCCCAGGAACAATGGCACTGACAACTGGGGTCAGGGCACCTTGAGCCAGGCTGATAAGGCCAGGACGGAGACCCAGAAAGTAACTGGGATTTCTGGGACCATGGAGAGCAATAGTGGAGCTTAGGCATGAGCAGTGGGTGGCTCCCTGCACACCCTGTGCTGCAGCTTCTGCTTCTGTGAACACACTCATGAGGCATGCTGGGGCTTCACTGGGGATATTAGACATTTTCTGTTCCTATTGTTGGGGCAGGCTATAACTGTATAATTCAAATCTTTTGACTGAAGCATTTTGAAGCAGAATAAAGGAGGTATGCCCTGGGATGAGGCAGAACTTTCTAAAAGTCCTCTTCTGCCCTCCTCTTCCTCCCTTTCACTCTTCAAGTCTGACCTGGCTCTTGAGGAAGCTCTCCCTATCCCACCCACTCCAGTCACTTTCCACTAGAAATCAAAAGGGCCTTTCCTGACTCACTCGACTTGTGCAGTGGTGTCCATTACCATGTTAAATGCAACAACATCTAGGTCCAGAAGTCACCCCAGCCCTGAAGGCCCCTCCTGGGAAGGTGCTGAGAGTTCAGTTTCGGCTCAGTTGTGCTGCAGCACTCAGCACTGCAGGGGCCTGAGAAGAGGGCACCCCATGCCCACAAGAAAAGAGCCCCCCATAGCGCCCTGGGCTGCAGTCAGCTCTGTCCAGAATCACAGAGCCTCCTCCCCTCTGGAAAGACAGCCAATGATTTTATATTAGGGCAAATATTTCACACTGCCTCAGAGTTTCCTGGGAGGTCTAGCTCCACAGCCAGACAGTGAAGGCCTGCTGGACCCTACTTCTCTCGCCCTCTGAAGCCCACAGCATCCAGGCCATGCCTCCAAGTGAGAGGGTGTTCCAGGAGACTGAGGTGATGTTGAGGAAGTGGAGGGTGGGGTCAGTCTGCTTCCCAGGGATGACCTGACCCTGGGCAGAGTGGCTGAGGTAAGGACTGGCATGTGATCAAAGATGTTTACTGGTTCCTCCCAGCTTCCTCTCCTGCAAGTCTACCACCCACTCTCCACACAGTAGCCAATAACTGTTCACAAATGAAATGGATCCTGTCCCCCCAGCAACTTCCCACAATGCTCAGAATAAAACTCACTTTCCTCCCCTGGCTCACAGGGCCCATGAAGGGCTCCCTCCTGCCTGCCGCCTGAGGCCTCCCCTCTGTTCCTCACACTCCTGTCTGCTCCTGCAGTCTCTGCCCCAGAGGTACTTTGCAGGGCATCACTCACTGGAGCCTCTGCTCACCGATCGCTCCCTCCCCAGACCTCTGCACACAGGCGACCAAGGACACTGTTGTGCTTTATTCTCTTCATGGCACTCACCTTTATCTGAGCTGGCCAGCAGGCTTAGTGGCTTATGCTTTGTCTTTGCCTTAAGCTCCTAAAACAGGAACTCCCCAGGCAAGCAACAGCCTCCCCACACCCTGGAGCTGCCTGGCTCCCACACAAAAGGGGCAGGGAGAGGAGCCTACCAGGAGCACGGGAGGGGCTTCTGGGGGCTGCTGGAAGCTCTCCTCTCCCTGGCTGGCCCACCTCACCTTTTTCAATCCTTCCATTGTTGTAGCTCTGTTCTGAGTAGAGAGGAAGTGTCTTTCTCGTGCTGTAATTTGCACTAAAGAGCTTGTCTTTGCTCTTTTTCTGATTTCAACTCTTTCTCTAGGCTTGAGGTGTTTTCCTAAAATGAACTTGAGTTAGTCCCAGAGGGAGATTTTCATGGAAGATTCACAACCCAATTTACTATCTAGGAAACAGAGAACTATCTGAA
>NW_016108055.1:543640-545645 GCF_001604975.1 Cebus imitator
TTTTTTTTTAGATGTGCTCTGTTGCCCAGGCTGGAGTGTGGAGTGTAGTGGCATGATCTCGGCTCACTGCAACCCTCCTGGGTTCAAGCGATTCTCCTGCTTCAGCCTCCCAAGTAGCTGGGATTACAAGCACCTGCTGCCACATCTGGCTAATTTTTTGTATTTTTAGTAGAGACAAGTGTTTCACCATGTTGGCCAGGCTGGTGTCCAACTCCTGCCTCCCTTGTGATCTACCCGCCTCAGCCTTCCAAAGTGTTGGAATTACAGGTGTGAGCCACTGCGCCCAGCCTCATTCTGCTTTCTATATCCTGTGGCCAGGCTGACAATGGAGGATCCTGGAAGGAGGCCAGGAGTCAGCCTCAGTCTGAACCCGACTCCTCCCTTGTACCAGCTGAGTGGCCCTGGGGGCACTGCTGGAACCCCTGGAGTCTTCTCTCTCTTTGTGGGAATAAAGATGACTCTGTCTCTTCTCTCAACATCAGGCTTTTAGCTTGGCATTTATACCATCTCAAAAAATCTATAGGCCAGGCAGTGGCTGATGCCTGTAATCCCAGCAGTTTTTGAGGCCGAGATGGGTAGATCACTTGAGGCCAGAAGATTGTGACCAGCCTGACCAACATGGCAAAACCTGTCACTACTAAAAACACAAAAATTAGCTGGGTGTGTTGGTTTGCACCTGTAGGCCTAGCTACTCATGAGGCTGAGGCACAGTAATTGTTTGAGCCTGGGAGGTGGATGTTGCAGGCGCAGAGGCTGCACCACTGCACTCCAGCCTGGATGACAGAGTGAGACTGTTAAAAAATCTATCGATGAAATGTGTGTAAAATTATATGAAGCTTACATCAGCAAAGGCTAGGTGAAAGAAGGCTTTCTGCTCAACACTGACAAAGTTGTCTTTTTGGAAAGGACTGGTCAAGGATGATAAAGGCTACAACCTGGGACCATGGTCTGAGAGTGGCCAGACCTCCTGGAGGCTAGTGCGACCATGTGAGGAGCCCTGTGAGGAGGGAGCTTCCTAGGAATAACACACTAAACCTGCAGGGGTGAATGCTGAAGCAGGATACTACCTGCCCCAATTCTTCCCAGGCCCTCCTGAGCCATGCTGCAGCCTAGGCTCCCTGCAAGGTTCCTACCATTGCTCATGCAGCTGGGAGAGCTGCAGCTGCAGGGCATCGATCCTCCTGCCAAGCTCCTGCTGCAGCTTGTGGCTCTGCTCCTTGGCCCCCTGCCTTGCCTGTTTCAAGTGCTGCAACCTGGATGCAACACCAGCAAGAAGAGCACAAATGAAGAAAATCTTGTAAAGAAAGGATGACTTTTGCATACCTTTGCTGGCTGAACTTCTTTTAAAAATTAATACACAGTAAAATTAACTCAGTTGAGTTTTAACAAGTGGAGATTCAGCTCCACCAAAACCAGGATACAGAACAGTTCCACCACTCCCAAAACTCCCAAGTGCTGCCCCTCTGGAGTCACACAGTCTCCCACCTCAGCCCCTGGCAACCACTCATCTGTTCTGCAACAATAACGCTTTGGCTTTTTGAGAATGTGATAATAAATGTAATTATACTTTATATAACCTTGAGACTGGCTTTTTCTCAGAATAATGTCTTTGAGATCAATCCAAGTTTCTGTGTATATTAATTGTTCATTCCTTTTTTCTCCCTTTCATTCCTTTTTACAGCTGAGCTGTATTTCACTGCACAGATGTGCCAATTTGTTTATCCACTCATCTACTGCAGAACATTGTAACTGCTTCTAGTATTTGGCAGTAGTGAACAGAGCTGCTATAAACATGTGTACTGGTTTTAGTGTAGATATAAGTTTCATTTCTATTTGGATCATATCATATCACAGCTTTTTGAGAAACTGTTTTCCTAAGTGGTTGCGCCATTTTGCATTCCCACCAATAATGTATGAGAGATCCATTCGTTCTCTGTCCTCATCAACATTTAGTATTGCCATTAAAGAAACCGTAGCTGTTCTAACAGATGTGTGGTGGGATTGT
>NW_016108055.1:546255-552049 GCF_001604975.1 Cebus imitator
TTTTCCAATTTTTTTTTGAGACGGAGTTTCACTCTTGTTACCCAGGCTGAAGTGAAATGGCGCAATCTCGGCTCACCACAACCTCCACATCCTGGGCTCAGGCAATTGTCCTGCCTCAGCCTCCTGAGTAGCTGGGACTACAGGCATGCGCCACCATGCCCAGCTAATTTTTTGTAGTTTTAGTAGAGATGGGGCTTCACCATGTTGACCAGGATGGTCTTGATCTCTAGACCTCATGATACACCCTCCTCGGCCTCCCAAAGTGCTGGGATTACAGGCGTGAGCCACCACGCCTGGCCTGTCTGGGTCTATTTTTAAACTTTATCCTGATCCATTGCTGACCTGGTATTTAAATGTGATAGTGACAAGGAGTTCACAGTACAGTTCTAATGCACCAACAGGAGCATCTGGTGCAGTGGCCAAAAGGTTCACTAAAAGCTAGTCAACTTTTAATTTTAATTTTTAACTTTTAATTTTATTGCAGCCCCTACTTCTCCAAACCCTAAGCCCCTGGCTGCTGAGGTCTCCTGCTGGGGCTCATGGTGCTTCTGACACCATCCAAGACCAATACAGCCCCTGCCCTCACCTAGACCATTCTGCCGGGAAGAGGTGGGTTTAGCTGCATAAGGACAGAACCCATCCCTCCCAGAAGGGCACAGACTTGGGGAACATTTCCATCTCTTGTGGGGGAACAGTGCCAAGGCCCCTCAGTCCGTCATGTGGCCTCATCCCACTTATGGGCTGGGTTCCAAGGAGCCAGCAGCTCTCCTGGTTTTAAGTGACATCATTTTCCTGTGAATTATCAGGAGGCCAGCACCACCCTGGGACCAGGCTGCCTGCATCCTGAGGCCACCAACAGAGCTCTGGGATATGGGACATCTGCATTCTCTTGGAAAAATGAAGCAGGCTGAGAAGTCAGTTACAGGTGGGCGTGGAATCTGCTCTGGCAGGAATTGGCCCTGACACAGCTGAGGGTGAAGTGAAACCATGGGGATGGGGAATCATGCCATGTATTGTTGCCTTGTCTGAGCACTGGGGGTGGCTGTTGACAGCACTGTGGACCCCATGGGTGGCCCAGCGTGTGTGGGCAATGCCAAAGTGTGTCTCAAACTCCACTTTTAAGTCCATGCTATCTTGTTCTAAATGAAAGGAAAATCAGTTTTCTTCACTTTAACAATAATCCTTCACTGGGGACTTGGTGAAGGTGACCTGGTGTCATTACACTGAGTCACATCACCTGCACCAACTACACCTCCCCACCAGATCCCACCCCGGGAGTCTGGGCAGGCCCATGAACCACCTGTGCTGAGGACTATTTACTACTTCTCTGTAACTTAGCTCACTTTTTCACAGAAATACACTTACTAAAGAAAAATTATTATATCTCTACCACAAACAGAAAAGCAGTATCATTTGCCAGAATAATTAAAATAACTACTGCATGTAACTATTAACACTTTAAAAAAAGTATCTGGCCAGGCATGGTGGCTCATGCCTGTTACTGCAACACTTTGGGATGCCAAGGAGGGCTGATCAGAGGTCAGGAGATCGAGGCCATCCTGACTTCCATGGTGAAACCTGTCTCTACTAAAAATACAAAAAGTTAGCCTTGCATGGTGGCAAGTGCCTGTAATCCCAGCTACTCAGGAGGCTGAGGCAGAAGAATTGCTTGAACCTGGGAGGCAGAGGTTGCAGTGAGCCAAGATTGCACCACTGCACTCTGGCCTGGGTGACAGAGTGAGACTCCATCTCAAAAAAAAATAATAATAATAATTATCCATATGCCACCACCACCTAAAATAAACCATCCCATAACCTGTGAAGCATGGTTTTACAGCATAGGCTTAATGCTCATTCTGTTTATCTGAACTGGGACAAGTGAAGACTTTTAGTCTCCCATGCTTTTGGAATACAGTCCTATAAAGTGGCTTCTGCTGCACACACTCTTCCTACTCAGAGGTCTTCTACTTACTGTAAAGTTCTTCATTCAGAGCTTTGACTTTGCCTCTTTTCTTGACCAGTCGAATGTGTCCTTCTTTGACTTCGTGATTATTCCCATTGATTGCCACACCTGTGATGTAGACATTATCTGTTATTTTGGGACTTAAGCTTTGTCTCACACACCTGGCACAGGTGCTCTGCAGGGTCAGGGCTGCATGCCCTGGGCTGTCTGTTAATGGCAGGTTAGAAAGCCGTACAGTTTTCAGGAAATCTGCTTTGAAAGAAGAGACTGTGACCATGGCCATGCTTAACAGCAAGTAGGGGAGCTCCTGCCTCCTCCTGGGCTACAGCTGCCCCCAGCCCAGTTCCTGCCCAGGGTGAGCCCCTCAGGATGCTTCCCCACTGCAGGCACTACCAGGCCCTGGCTGATGGCAATGGCCCAGGCAGGGGATTTATCCCAAGGGCTCTCTGCATTGTGATATTGTTGCCAGTATCTCCACTGCATTAGTGTTCCTCCCATCGGACTTGCCTCATGTTAAAAGTTGACAGGGATCTAAATTCATCTGGCTCCCCCATCTCCTCAGGCTGCATGATTACATAGGTTTAACAGATTAAATGTCCACCTCTGTAGTGAATGGAGGCCTGAACTCTGAGACAGCCACCCAGTGCAGCATTGTATAGCCACTGAGAAAGCTACTTAGAAAGAGTTTAGGATCATAGAAATGCTAAGTTAAAAGAGAAGAATGTAAAATTACAAAACTGCATAATTATAATTAGGTAAAAACAAAAAATGTCAACGTATAACACCTCTACCCTCTTCCACTGCAGACCATCCCAACAGACAACAGTGACCAGAGAGGAATGTAAAGACTGACAGGGATCCTTTTTTAATGAAGCCACCTCACTGAGGTAGGGCTGACATACACAAAGCCATGTCTACAACTTGATGGTCTTGGAGTCAAGGACACCCCCATGAAAACATCACCGCAGGCTATGCCATAAACCTATCACCTTTTAGAGCCTCCTCCTGCCCTCTTTATGTATTGTGTGTGATAGGAAGACTTAACGTAAGCTCTAACCTCTTGGCTGGGCTTGCTGGCTGACACCTACAATCTCAGTGCTTTGGGAGGCGGAGGCAGGAGGATCATTTGAGGCCATGCTGGGCAACATAGTGAGACCTCATCTCTACAAAAAATAAAAAATCAGCTGGGTGAGGTGGTGTGTGCCTGTAGCCCCAGCTGCTGAGGAGGCTGAGGATGTCGTGAGGCAAGGAGTTTCAGGATGCAGCGAGCCAATTTCCTAAACTGCACTCCAGCCTGAGTGACAAGAAAACTAAAAACTAAAAATTAAAAAATCTGCCATTTTGGCAAATATTTATGTGCACAATACAGTGTTGTTAAGGTCAGGCACCAAGCTGCAGAGCAGCTGTCCAAGACTTACTCATGCTGCATGGCTGCAGCCTTGTACCCTCTCTGCTTCCTGATGTGGGGACTTTTGAAGAAGGAGGTTTTTTGTTTTTTTTGTTTTGTTTTGTTTTGTTTACTCGTTTCTTCTTTCTATTTTTCTATAGGTTTCAAATTTCTTTACTGGACAGTGTTATTTTCATATTGAAAAGAAACATAAAGAAGTAGCAGAAAAAGGCCCGGGTTGTAAATCCCCTACAGAGGAGATGGGTGAGGGCACAGCATGGGAGCCCCATCCCCAGGAATGAGGCAGGTGGCTGCAGACCCACCTGCTGAGTCATAGCCTCTGTACTCCAGCCACTGCAGGCCCTTGATGAGGGTTTCAAAGATCTCCTTCCTTCTCTGGGGTACTCTGTAGTTCATGTAGGCAAAGATTCCTGTTCAAAGAGAAAAAAAAATGGAGCATTCATAAAATACTGAGTTCCTGTTTGGAAGAAAATGCTTCTGGGGATGCACCAAGGTGGCATTACAAAGGGCTCCCAGGGGCTTGCAGAGGTGGGTGTGGCCCTGCCTGGGCACAACTGAAGAATGGTGCACCCCTTTCTCCTGCAAGACAAAAAAAAAAAACAAAAAAACAGAAAGCCTGTGCCACGTGTCTTGGGCTGGCAGTTCCACCGCTGAGAACTTATCCTGTGCTGTACTTGCAGGAGGCAGCTTTTAGTGTGGCAATATCCATAACAGCGAAGGCCAGCAATGAAACCCAACAACCTTGAGACATCCGGAAGTCCCCACCTCCATGCACTCCATGAATTGCATAGCACACATCTACAAGAACCATAGGAAGTGATAGCAGCCCCTGGGGCAGGTAGGCCAGGCGCTGGGGTCTTTGCTTCCACAGTCCCCCTCTCTGTAAGGCAGGAGCTTGACCTTAAATAAGCACCACTTTTATGACAGCAAAAATAAAACCATCTCATGCCTCTTGGCCCCTGCAGAATCCTTTTGTTGAAGGTAGGCCTATGAGTCAAGAAGATTTCGTTCCACTTGACTTTCTGTATTTGTATTTCAAAATATTTTTCCAAATAAGAAGTTAGCTGTGTGTTGGTTCTGCCTTCCAGAGTCCTCCACTCTCCGTTTGTGATAAGGGATCCATGATTTCCTCTCTCCTGCCCTGCGCACACCCCATCCCGACATCCCTCTGTCCTTTCGTCCTCTCTCTCACCACTTAGGAAAACCTCCCCTCTTTAAAGATCAGCTCTAGTCCCCGCCTGGGGCAGATGTGCCTCCTGCAAGTGCAGCATAGGAGATTTATTTTCCTACCTCAGTGCTTTCACATCATGGGGCACCCACAGTCCCCACCAAGGGCAGGCTGATGCTTCTATCTTTGTATTCTTCAGTGTGTGTGCACCCAGTTCTGTTCAATAAATGTATGTGGAACAGAATAAGTGATGAGTGTGTACCCATATCCATGGAGGGAAGCAATAGTATAGATCATAGAAATGTCACTGGGTTTCAGGCACATTCATAATAACTGTCCTAGTTGGCTTGGGCTGCTGTAACAAAATACCAAAGACACCTGGGTAATAAGCCACAGAAATTTATTCTCACAGTTCTGGAGGATGAGAAGTCCAAGACCAAGGTGCCAGTAGATTCAGTGTCTGGCAAGGGCCCGTTCCTCACAGACAGCGAATTCTCATTCCAACCTCATATGCTGGAAGGGGTGGGGTCTCTCTGGAGTTTTTATTTTATTTTTTGTTTGTTTGTTTTTTGTGTGTTTTTTTTCCCATTTATTTCTTTTATTGCATTTTAGGTTTTGGGGTACATGTGAAGAACATGCAAGATTGTTGCATATGTACACACGTGGCAGTGTGATTTGCTGCCTCCTCCCCATCACCTACCTCTGGCATTTCTCCCCTTGCTGTCTCTCCCCATCTCCCCAATCCCTGCTGTCCCTCCCCTATTTACCCCCAACTGACACCAGTGTGTAGTGCTCCCATCCCTGTGTCCATGTGTTCTCATTGTTCAACACCCGCCTATGAGTAAGAACATGCGGTGTTTGATCATCTGCTCTTCTGTGAGTTTGCTGAGAATGATGGTTTCCAGGTTCATCCATGTCACTACAAAGGACCCAAACTCATCATTTTTGATGGCTGCATAATATTCCATGGTGTATATGTGCCACACTTTCCCTATCCAGTCTATCGTTGATGGGCATTTGGGTTGGTTCCAGGTCTTTGCTATTGTAAACAGTGCTGCAATGAACATTCGTTTGCACAGGTCCTTATAGTAGAACGATTTGTAATCCTTTGGATATATACCCAGTAATGGGATTGCTGGGTCAAATGGAAGTTCTATTTCTAGGTCCTTGAGGAATCGCCGCACTGTCTTCCACAATGGTTGAACTAATTTACACTCCCACCAACAGTGTAAAAGTGTTCCTATTTCTCCACATC